>NC_133649.1:36047359-36168957 GCF_009905375.1 Apium graveolens | reverse complement strand
GCAAATAATAAAAAAAGAATAGATTTTTTTAAGACTACCAGCTCATTTGTTTTAGATATCTGTCAGCTCACAGAGAGACGTCCTCACACATAAAACTATTCACTTATGCTGATATATTGTTATATACTTAATATTTAACTGAGAGAGAAAATGTCATTTTTTTGAATATTCGGATTATTTGCATTTTCGCTGTATACATAGACCAACAGACTGAGTAATAATAATCAAGCTAAAAATAATCAGCAATTTGAATATATTATAGTTTCAAAGTTGTTTAGAGTAGATAATAATTTAAAATCTGATATAGTGTATCTTTTTATTATAAGTTAAAACCAATATCCAATTATATTTAGATAAAACCAGTAGTTAATTTTAAAATGTACAAATGTCAACACCTAATATTGTTTTCCAAATGTAATTATACGTGAGAAGCCTTAAGGCAGTGTTTTGGTAAAACGTGTTCAACACAAAAAACAATTTTAATAATATCGGTTGCTACCATTCAAGTCTCACCTTCCCAGAGAACCCCATCGTGAATTGGGTCAAGATAACTTAAAGATTCAATCTTTAGCGACCCATTAAATTTACAACCTTATCTCAAAAATAAAGTGGATCTGGTAAAAAAATTTAATGGGGTGCTCATTTTCTGGACTGAACTCATTCTATGATGCAGTTAATGAGGTTGTTGACGTTTGGATCAATGAAATAGATTCAGAATTGTAAGGCAGCTTGGTGAAGGTGGATTTGCTTTTGTTTATCTGTTAAGGATTGTTAGCACTGATGCTTCTTCTGCTGATGGTGTTGCCAAGAAATTCAAGACCCTTCTCATGTTTCTGGTTATTTCTTCTCTTTATATTTCTTTTTCTGAAAGTTTGATTTTTTTTCATGTAATTCTTGATGTTTTTTTTTTTGATAATTGATTAGATAATGTTGTTTTTCAACTCTTGATTTTTGAATAGTTTGTGTTTGTTCAGTTAAGTGCGGGTTTTTTTAGTTTTTGATCAATTCGATGGTTGTCGGTGGAGCTCATTTTAGTGACAAAAGATCGAATTTTTTGGTGTTATACATGAGCTTGGAAAATTGGTTTTTTTACTGGTTTTGGTAAACTGTAATGAGTGAACTTGCATTTACTTGTTCGTTGACTGATTACTTTTTATTGAATTATATCTTTGGTTTGGTCTTCTATTACTGAGTTTGGGCATCAGGGTATTGGTGATGGTGTGAAGACAGGTCGTGTCATTTTAACTGCAAATTTACTAGGCAAATTTGAGTTCCGAGCATGACTGAGATTAATGGACAATACTGTTGCAATTTTTTTTTAGTATAGATTGATTACCTTATATTCTATGTTTGTTTAATTATAACACGCACAGATATACCAGTCAATGAGCTGAAAAAATATAACAGCTACGTTGCGCGTTGCGATCTTGGGAACTTGGGATTATGATCCTTATGAAACAACCACTCTTCCCCTTCATAACAAAGATATTGGGATGACAAGACTGTAAAAGGATATGTGTATGTGAGTGATTAAGATTTTACATATATGTAGGGAGGGGTATTGATCTGATAAATAATTATGTCTAGAAATCGGAGCTTTAGAGTGTAAAAGTGTAATGTTCTCTAAAATTTCATCTTATCACGTGCTCAATGGTTGGACTTTTTGTTTGTGTAGGCGGATGATTTCATCCAGTGTCTTCAAATCTTATGTCTCTTGTGTCTTATAGAGTAGAGATTGTGATTTGCATTTGAGGATTATATGGTATACGAACACTGTTTGCAGCTTTCTTTTAATTAGTCTCTATGCACTATAAGTGTGACTGTCCTGTGTTGTGTGTCTCGATCATAGATGTAATCTGACAAACAGTATCTCGAAATATATATGTTATATGGCTGTTGAGACTTGAGAAGCTGGAAGATAAACATGACAGTTTGAAACCTTTTTTTACTGATTTGGGCGTTGCTTTTTTGTGCAGATTGATGGAACTTATGCAATGAAAAAAGTTCTAATCCAGAACAGCGAACAATTAGAATTGGTGAGGGAGGAGATTCGTGTTTCATCTCTTTTTAGCCACTCAAATCTTCTTCCTCTCCTCGATCATGCTATCATCTCAGTGAAGGTACGTTATTTTTTTGTATGTTCGTCTGATTATCATTTTACAGCATCAGACATGCTGAGGAGCAAAATTGAAAATAGTCCCTGATTATGGTCTCTGTAAACAACGTGGCTTAAGATATTTAGCAATAAAAACATGGCTTAAGATATTTAGCAACAAAAAGAAAAAAAAAAACATGGCCTTGACAATTGACATACTATTTCATGCAACACAAAAATCATGAAGTGTCCTGAAAGAAGTACCCAAAATATGCTTACAATATCACTTCTATTCATTTCAAACTATTATAGCAAGCTACACTAATGTATGAAAACCAAATTCTGTTTAACTTAGGTGTATTTTACGCGGTAGCTTTTTTGATCAACTATAATGGATACTATCTCATGAAAGAGACTTATAAGTTATAACCATTGAATAGTATGTTAGGTCACACTTTCACTGTAGAGGGGTGAATACAGTGTTTATTACAATCAATCAAACTTCAAGAACTTATGTAACAGAAACAAACTTTATTTAAACAATAAACTCTGTTACAATCTGGAACTGTTATCTCTCAGTGATGAACAAAATATCACGAGAGCTGCTAGGGTTATAATAAATAATATTCTCGATAATGATAACACTATAGTGTAAACCCTATGTCTGTGTTTATATACTACACAGTTACAAGATAATCGCTAATTGATATGGAATATAATTCTGCTTCCTAAAATATATCAATCAGATATCTTCTATTCCAAGTATTCCATTCTTCACGGAATTCCTTCTTCATGCATATCTCTTCTTATGTTTATCTTGATCTTCTTAACTTTAATCAGCTACTGTCCTTATCTGATCGTCCTTCAGCACCTTAAGTTCTGATATCTATCTCCTGATAACATAAGTAATGATATCCCTTAAGTTCTGACTTCCAGTATAAGTACTGATCAGTTAAGTACTAATTTGTTCTGTTCAAATAAGATCTGAAATCTAAACATAAAACATATTAGCCATGACATTATCAAATATATCTAACAATCTCCCCCAACTTGTAAATTAACAAAATATACAAGTTTAACAGATATTTGATGATGTCAAAAACATTAAGTACAAATGCATGAGAAATAGACAAGATAACTACAACTTACAGTCCTTAAAGTTTTTACCAATTCAACTTCTGATAACAACTTCAATCTGTATAAATATCAGAATTTAAGCAGTTGTAGATCTTCGACTTGGCTTCATCATTTTCTGATCTCTCTGATGTCAGGAGTTGTTCTGAGATAATTCTTCAACAAACATTTCTCAGCATATCTGAGTTCATCAATCATTCTCCGTTTGACATCTTTAAGCTCTGCAGTATCTTCACCAGTTTGAAATATTGCAGCTCTGAGATCATTAATCTTTGCTTTTCTCAACTCCCGATCTAGTCTTATGACATAAGCTTTATTAGACTCTAGATTGAATTCAAGCCCCTTAATACCAAGATATGTTCTGATCTGTGCAGTATTAGGCTTCATATCAACAATATCACCATTGTGATTTCTGTACTTTGGAACATATCTGCTGTCAGACTTAACAGAATAAAGTCTTTTCTGTCTCTGAATCTGTTCCTTTAAGTAGTTTGCAGCAGTCTCTGTTATTCTGTCATCCACTTGAAGTAAGAATAATACATGCTCCAATTCTTCAAAATACTTCAATGGAATGGCATTTTGTCTTATATGATAAACCCTACCATCTGTCATGAAATACAACATGATGTATTCTTTCAAGTAGGTATGGTAAACCATCTGTACAGATTCTAGTTGATTCAATCTCTCAGGAGTTGCTCCAATACCTGGTTCACTCAAGGAAGTTGGATCATCGGTAGTGTTGTGTACTCTTCTTTCATCAGCACTTCCCAATCCAGTTTTATCTCTAGCTTCTTTTCCAGTAACTACTCTTGCTTCAAAACCACTTGAAGTAGTCTTCAAAGATTGAGTCTGTTTTGCTTTAGTGAATCCTGGTAGGAGTGCTTTAGATTTATTTTCTGATATCAAGTTAACTTGAGCACTGTCAGAGGTTACTTGCTTCTTCTGAATATCAGAACTTACAATTTCTTGACTCTGAACAACTTGAGCCATGTCAGAGGTTGTTTTAAGAACTTTTCTTGAAGTCAGAGCAAGATTATCTTTTCCATCAGTAATTTCTTCTTCCTCAGGAGGTACATAAGGCTTGATAGGTTCACCAACCTTTTCTTTACCCTTGGATCTTGGATCTATCTGTGGTTGTGATCTAGCCAAAGTTTCTTCAGTATGTATCCTTTCTTTGATCACAATGCCTTTAGGTTTTGAAGTAACTTTTTACCAGAAGCTTCAGATTTAGATGTGACTTTCTCTGATTTAAGTCTGGCTTCTTCTTCCTTTAAACTTTCCAAGTCCATCCCTGGATTTTCTTGAAGAAATAACTGTCTTGACATTTCCTCATCAAGATCTAGAAGTTCATCAGAACTTATCCTTTTACCAGCAGCAGAACTTATTCTTTTCCCAGTATCAGAACTTGTTCTGTGACTAGCTTGTCTTGATGTAAACCTTCTACCTTGACTATGACCACCACCCATTCCAGAGTTTCCTTGGTCATCTTTTCCATCATCCTTTCCTTGCAGTGACTTGTTGGTTTTGCATTTGGACTTAATTACCTTCTCCCCCTTTTTGGCATCAGCAGGTAATAAAAGAGAGATAAGTAGTTCCACTGAGGTCTGGATTTCAGTAAGTTGCGATTGCTGAAAGCTTGATTTGTCAGAATTTGATCAATCTGAGCTTGTTGCTTCTCTTGAGTTTTCTCAATATAAGCAACTCTGTCAATGGTAGGTTGGAAGAACTTTTTCTTATCAAGTTTCCAAACTTGTTCCTGTTTAATAAAGTTCTCCTGAATCTTGTGTAGCTCTGCATGAGTGTTGGAATGAAGACCTTGTAGATGTTTAGTACTCAATGCAGTGACTCTAAGCTGGATTTTAAAATCATCAGAATGTAACATTTCATCAGCTTTAGTCAAGTGCTCAGCAAGATGTAAAGCATTTGGAACACATGAAACTGAGTTCCATTCCTTAGTCCACTCCTGACCTGCAGGAGTTTCACTCCAAGGTACTGGTGCATCCCTGATAACAAACTCCTTTAGCAGTTCAGACTTAGGAGGAGTATGTCCTGAAGGACCTGCTTCATCAGCATCTACAGTTGTAGCAGCTTCACCAGTATCTCCAACATTTGCAGCATCAGAACTTAAAGAATCAGTATCTTCTGATAAGACAACTGTATGAGTAGCAATGGAGGCTTCAACATCCTCTAATTGCTGATCTGATACTAAGTTCTGATCAACAGTCATATCCTGATGCTCACCTAAAATCTGATCATCATCTTGATGCAGAGAAGGTGTTAGTGATAACTCAGGAGTTTGAACAGCATCAGTAACAGGTGTTGTGGAAGGATTATTTGCTTTTGGAGCTTCTAAGAAAAGTATTTCAGGCACAACCAAGTTCTGAATATCAATTTCAGCACTTGTGCCTGGATCAACAAGAGATATAGAAGGTGAATTAGCCTTGTCAGATACAGGTTCCTGAGATGGAGTTGATGGAGAAGAAGTGACTGGAGCAAATTCCTTGTCTTGTGAGATCAGAGATTCCTGATCCCCTTCCTTAGCTGCTTCCTCCTCATCATCTGAAACTGGCCTCTGTGCCCTCTGTTTCTTGTACTTCCTTGTTGATTTGGATTCCTTGGGAGTTGCAGGAACCGTCATACGTCTAAGCCTCTTGAGAAGCCTAGAACCCCCAATTGCAGAATCCTTCTGAGAAGTTGCCTTCTCAGCTTCATCTATCATAGGTTCTGAAGAGGGAATCTGATCCTCAGAATCTGATTCATCTCTCAAAGTAATCCTCCTCTTCTTCTGAGATGTTTGAGGAACAGTCTTTGTTCTCTTTGGCTTAGAGGATGTAGGCTTCACAGTAGGTGCTGAAGAAGAAGGTTGAGCAGTCTGTGAAGTGGAGAGATAGGATTTGAGATAAGTTCTGAGGGTAGGTTGAGTAGAATGAGAGGTAGGGACTGAGGTTAATGGATTTTGGTTATGGTGAGTTGGTTGAACATTTGAGTAAACAGATTTGTAAGTAGCAGGATCAGCATTTACCAGAATCTGTTTCACAGACTGAGGAATCTGTAATTGTCTCACCATTGATTTCTTTGTGTCAGCATTTATCAGGTCGTTAAAGTACCTTTTTGCAACCTTAAAAGGTGGGGTTTGAGTGCTGACTAACTGAGGTTCAGCAGTACAATACGTATAAATAAGTTGACAGAATCTAGCAAAATAAACAACATCTCGATCCTCTGTCATCCTATCCCCAATAAAACCAATTATTCCAGTTGCAAAATCAAAATGAGTTTGATGGATAATAGCATACCCGATGTGCTGACTCAGAATTGGGATGGCATCAAAATTTGAACACTTGTTGCCAAAAGCCTTGGTGATGCAATCGAAGAAGAAACTCCATTCTCTTCTGATATTAGCCCGTTTCAACTGTCCAAGTTTCGTCAGACTCTTTTCATATCCCAAATCAGTCATTAACCCCCGAAGGTCTGATTCCTCTGGTATAGAGAATGTACAATCTTCTGGAAGATGTAATGCTCTTCGTACTGTACCAGGAGTGACTACATAGGAAGAATCACCCACTTGGAAGATAATACTGGGAGTTCCTCGTTTACCACCATCATCATAAACTCCAGTCCTCCAGAACCGCAGAACTTGTTGACTTGAAAATAATTCAGGCTGAGTTAAGGCGTACCCAACCTCACTATGTGCAAGAAGATCTTGCACAAAATGCAATTCAGATGGAGCTTCAGCATGATCAAGAATTGCAGCATAGTTGTTTGGAACAAACTTTGCTCCATCAATGATTAAATCCTTTGGTGCCATGTGAAAAAATATTGAAATTCAAGTATGCCTGTTAGGTGTGTGAGATAATGTCTGTATGAAAAACCAACGTGAGAAAGAATGAGAAAGAGAGTAAAAGTAAGAAGAGAGATAAAGTATAAAGAAAGTAAAAAATTAAAGAAATCTTCTCTCTGTTGTTCTTATACTCGAAGAAAAATGTTACCGTTGGACACCTGTCAGACATGCAGTAATAACGGATAGTTACTGGGCTCGAGAAAACAGGAATGATTACTTATCCAGTTGCCTTGATTCAAGGAAAAACCATTTCAGTTATCAAGAGACACAGGTTTAATTCAAAATTGAAACCGTTAGCACTGATTGAATTGTTTTTCACTGCAACATTAATATTCTGAAAATGAATCATGTTAAAAATGACCGAGATAATTTCGATGAATAAGTGCTGACAAAGAATCAGAACTTAAATAAAGACAAAATTTAAATGGTCATCAGAATATCAAGCAGGATTTAACAACACAGATAAAATAACTCAGAGACAAAATCTTGAAGTAAAAACAGTTTTCATTAATATATCAAGTCAATACATATATGAAATAGAAATTACATCAATACAAGATTTTCCCTAAGCTTCTAATCCTAACGTCAACAGCTTTAGTCCTAGCTAAGAAGCCTGACAAAGCTGAGGATGAAGAAGAACAGGAAGAAGACAAGATTAAGTCATCCTCCTCTTCCTATCTTCGACAAACAAGATAGCGAGTCGAATGATTCGCTCTTGCTGACGAATAGCTTCCCGCCTTTCCTCCTCCAGGCGCTCCAGATGGCGATGGTAATCCATCTCGAAGAATAGAAGGTGAGCCAGCACCTCCTGTGGGACAGAGTCCCAGATCTCCTCAGGAATGACTGTTATATGCCACTCCTGCTGCCACTCGGCACAACTGAGCTCCATTGTGAAGGTTTGTGTGTTCAAAAACATGTTGTATCGAACCATTGTGTTTTTGATAGAAGAAGGAGGATAAGTGTGTGAGAAGAATGTGATGGAAAGACTGATGTGAAGTGGTTGCATATATAGGCAAGAGAATGCCAAGAGACACAAAGATATTGAATGCAGACAGGTAGAATTAATTCTACCTCGTCTCCCTAGACCTTGAAAAAGAATAACAGTCATTGGAAAAGGAATGTGCACATGTAACAAGAGTGATCTGTTCAAGGACGAGTGCCATTATGTTTTAACCATAGACTATTAATCTTCCACTTCAACATTTCGAAATTAATCTGAGACTGTTACCAAATTTTACTCACAGATAAGTCAAGTAAAGGGTTAGACTGAAAAATCAGAACTTAGACCTATACCAGAACTTAACAGTCATCAGAACATAATGTCTTAACTCGAACAAGGAATATCTATCTTAGTAAATACTCATACAAGTTCGTAGTTATGAACGTCAGAACTTAATCATCAGAACGTGTAACTAGAACTTGTCCTCAGAATTTGTGCAAAAGTGACACAATGACTGTTGATCTAAAATAACATAGACCACCACAGAAATTTCATCATTCATATGGAGTGATGTGTGTGTGCATTAAGCTAAATAACAGACAAAGAGTAAAGTCTGATCTACTTCAGTACATCTTAGAAATAAGTCATAATTAAAATTTTGCTAAAGAGCTGCCATTATCCTGAAACCTACTGATAAATGAGTTCATGCATGAGTTCACCTCTACTGTTTTTGTGCTAATTTTATGCATCTTTTGAAATTCTATTTTACAGAGGCTTCTCAGTGTAAGTGAGTCACGACTGTTTATCAGAATTTATGCTATTATCAGAGTATTTCTCCAGTAATCATAGAGTCTGAAAAGTCACCAAGAAAATATTTTGCTTTTCTAATGCATATTTACTTAATACCAGCAATGCATTTGGGTCGTCCCTTTCACATTTTTACTCTAGATCTCAAAGGAGTACCTGATATTATTCTTTGATTATTGTTCTTCTTCTTTTGATAAGTGAGGTTTATCAGCACTTAGTTCATTCAGCAGTTTTACTAGAATCAGAACTTAAACAGATGAGTAGCATTATTCTAATTTGTGACTTAGTAATAAGATATACAAAATAAACTTAACTAAGCTCAGTTATCAGAATTTGCTTGTGTCATAAGATTTCCACAGAAATAATTACTTCTTTCATGGGATCATTTGTTTATTGAAGACTAGTAGGTCAGTATCTAGCACAGTTATCCTCATAGGATTGAATAGTTACTGAAACAGACATATCACTTATCAGAGTTTAGAAACATATATCAGACAACAGTCAGTACTTAAAGACATTTATCAATTAATGCACAGAATATACAAAGAGATTAATTCTGTAAATACTGATCATAAAGTCTGATAACATAGAACAAGTTTAAGCAGATTTAGAGAAAGAACCTGAAATCATAGTAAGTTCATTTACCAATTTTGAAAAGGTAGCTTCACACAGTGGTTTTGTGAAGATATCTGCTACTTGTTGATCTGTGGGAACAAAATGCAATTCCACTGTACCTTCATCCACATGTTCCCTGATGAAATGGTACCTGATGCTGATGTGCTTTGTCATAGAGTGTTGAACTGGATTACCTGTCATAGCAATAGCACTTTGATTATCACAGTAAATAGGGATTTTGAAATACGTTAACCCATAATCTAGTAACTGATTCTTCATCCAGAGAATCTGTGCACAGCAGCTTCCTGCAGCAATATACTCTGCTTCTGCAGTTGATGTGGAAATTGACTTTTGTTTCTTGCTATACCAAGAAACCAACATGCCTCCAAGAAATTGGCAGCTACCACTTGTGCTTTTCCTGTCAATTTTGCAACCTGCAAAATCTGCATCTGAGTAACCTATTAATTTAAAATCTGATTCTCTAGGATACCATAATCCTAGATCAGCTGTTCCTTTAAGATACTTAAAGATTCTTTTTACAGCTGTTAAGTGAGGTTCTCTTGGATCTGCTTGAAATCTTGCACAAAGACAGGTAGCAAACATGATATCTGGTCTACTAGCAGTTAGATAGAGAAGTGAGCCAATCATACCTCTGTAATCAGTAATATCTACTGAATTACCAGTATCCTTATCCAGTTTTGTTGCAGTGGCCATGGGAGTGGATGCACTTGAACAGTCTTGCATTCCAAATTTTTTCAGCAAGTTTCTGGTGTACTTAGATTGACAAATAAAAGTTCCTTCTTCACTCTGCTTGACTTGAAGGCCCAGAAAATAACTAAGTTCTCCCATCATACTCATCTGATATCTTGACTGCATTAGGTTGGCAAACTTTTTGCAAAGTTTGTCATTTGGAGACCCAAAAATAATATCATCAACATAAATCTGGATCAAAAGTAAGTCCTTGCCATGGTTGAGATAGAACAATATTTTGTCAATAGTTCCTCTGTTGAATCCACTTTCCAGAAGAAACTGAGCTAAAGTCTCATACCATGCTCTAGGAGCTTGCTTAAGTCCATAAAGTGCTTTATCAAGCCTGTAGACATAATCTGGATGTTTGGAATCTACAAAGCCTGGAGGTTGTTCAACATATACTTCCTCTTCCAATTCTCCATTGAGAAAAGCACTTTTCACATCCATTTGAAAGACAGTAAACTTTTTGTGAGCAGCATAAGCCATGAATATCCTTATGGCTTCTAACCTAGCAACTGGAGCAAATGTTTCATCATAGTCAATTCCCTCCTGTTGAGAATATCCTTTTGCAACCAGCCTTCCCTTGTTCCTTACAATTATGCCATCACTGTCAGTTTTGTTTCTGAATACCCACTTTGTACCAACAACCGATCTATTCTTGGGTCTTGGCACTAAGGTCCAGACTTTGTTTCTTTCAAATTCATTCAACTCTTCCTGCATTGCTTGCACCCTATCAGCATCTTGAAGAGCTTCTTCCACTTTCTTTGGCTCAGACTGAGAGAGAAAAGAATTGTAAAGACATTCATTCGAAGTACCTGTTCTAGTTCTGACACCTGCCTCAGGATTTCCAATTATTAAATCAGGTGTATGTGATTTTGTCCACTTCCTTGCAGATGGAAGATTTTCTCTAGAACTGGATGCTCCCCCATGATTCATGCTGTCTTCGGTTTCATTTTCTGATACTCCCCCTGAAACTATGCTCTCTGAGTTGGATCCTTCAGTATTTAGATTTTCAGCACTGTCAGTACTTGGCTTATCAGAACTTGACGAATCAGAATTTGAAGAGCCAGATGTATGTTCTGATGCTTCTTGAGATGTGATAATATCTTGAGTATGCTCCCCCTGCATTGGTGCATCTTCCTTTGACGTAGTCACTACAGTTTCAATAACATCAGAGTTTAATCCATCAGAATTTACAGTATCAGGACTTAGACTGTCAGGACTTGAGGTATCAGAATATGAATCTTCATTTTCAAATCTCAGCTTATCATGATCAATGCAATCTTCAAGTCCAGTGATCTTCTTGTCATCAAAAGAGACATTGATAGATTCCATGACCACTTTTGTTCTCAAATTATAGACTCTGAAGGCTTTTGTAGAAAGTGGATATCCTACAAAAATTCCCTCATCAGCTTTTAGATCAAACTTGGATAGCTGTTCAGGATGAGTCTTGAGAACAAAACACTTACATCCAAATACATGAAAGTATTTGAGATTTGGCTTTTTGTTCTTCACCATCTCATATGGTGTTTTTCCATGCTTGTTAATGAGTGTTGCATTTTGAGTAAAACAAGCAGTCTGCACAGCTTCAGCCCAGAAATAGGTTGGAAGCTTTGCTTCTTCAAGCATTGTTCGTGCAGCTTCAATTAGAGTTCTATTCTTCCTTTCAACAACTCCATTTTGTTGTGGAGTTCCAGGAGCAGAAAATTCCTCCTTTATTCCATGATTTTTGCAGAACTCTTCCATTATCAAATTCTTGAATTCAGTGCCATTATCACTCCTCAAAATTTTCACAGAATCTTTGCTCAATTTATCCAGATGTTTGACATGATCAATCAGGATAGATGCAGTTTCATTTTTTGTGTGCAAGAAATACACCCATGTGTATCTGGTGAACTCATCTATTATGACCAACGCATATTTCTTCTTTGCAATAGACATGACATTCACTGGACCAAATAGATCAACATGAAGTAGATAATAAGGCTCAAGAATTGATGATTCAGTCTTGCTCTTGAACGAAGATTTTCTTTGTTTAGCCTTCTGACATGAGTCACAAAGACCATCAGGAACAAACACTGATTTTGGTAGTCCTCTCACAAGATCTTTCTTGATCAGTTCATTTATCTTGTTGAAGTTTAAATGAGAGAGTTTCTTGTGCCAATTCCAGCTTTCTTCAGTTGAGGCTCTACTCACTAAACAGATTGCAGAACCATCAGAACTTGTTGAAAGCTTAGCTTCATAAATGTTACCACGCCTGAATCCCTTCAGAACAATTTTTCCTTTAGATTTACTAACTATTTCACAATGTTCTGCAAAGAAATCAACATGATAACCTCTGTCACAGATTTGACTTATACTCAGTAAGTTGTGTTTAAGTCCTGAGACCAGAGCTACATCTTTAATAATGACATTCCCAAGATTGATATTGCCATATCCCAAAGTTTTTCCAATGTTGCCATCTCCATAAGAAACACTTGGGCCAGCTTTCTCCACAAAGTCTGATAGCAGGGCCTTATTTCCAGTCATATGTCCTGAACATCCACTGTCCAGAACTAAAATATTTTTCCTGTTGCCCTGCAATCAAAAAGACCACTAATTATTAGTTTTAAGGACCCAGACTTGCTTGGATCCTTTGGCCTTTTTAGGTTTGTTAACATTTGCAGCGGATTTAACATCAGATTTTATGTTAACAGTTTTCTTATCAGAACTTATACTAGAAGGAACAACAGAAACTTTCTTTAAAGAAGGTTTTATTTGATAATAATCATAGTACAAACTATGATATTCCTTACAAGTATAAATGGAATGCCATAAACTACCACAATGAAAACAAGGATTTTGTGGTTTGTATCTAACAGACTGACTCTTAACTCCTGACTTTGTAGATAAGGAGTTAATATTCTTATTCTTCCTGCAAAAAGAAGCCAGATGGTTAGAACTTCCACAGTTATGACATGCTTTCCTAGGAGCATCAGGAACAGATTTATAGTTATTGCTTTTATTCACACCTTCCTTTCCATTCCTGTTTTTCCTAGGTGATTTTACCTTGTTTGCATTCTTAACATCTTTCAGCTTATGCTTAAGCTGCTTCTTTGTCATTAAGCCTATGTTAACTTCAGCTGTCTTTTCCTGTTTTAGTTTGTCAGAAGCTAATTCCTTTTTAACTTCTGATTTCTCATTTTCGGATTTTTCAGTTACAAACTTAACAGGTTTTAACTTCGGCTTTTGCTTATCAACAGGCTTAATTTCTACAGTTCCTTTTTTTATTTTCTCCATAGCCTAAGCCCTCTTTCCAGTTTCCACTGCTTAGCAAATTTTGAGTTGTTTTGCCAGAGTTAGTCCAAGTTCTGATAATCTCTCTCTCCTTTTCTAACTCAGTTTTTAGAGATTCATTCATTTTTAGCACTTCATCCCTAACATAAAAAGCATCATCTCTATCCTGCTGAGTTTGATGAAACATGACTAACTCTTTTTCTAAGAAATCATTTCTTTTCCTAAAAGCAAGATTTTCAGAAGTTAATCTTTTACATGTTAAAGTTTGATCTCTATAACTAACAAACATGGTTTTAAGATATCTTCTCAACTCATTAATATCATCAGTATGAAAAGCATAAGTAGTCTGAGGTACCTTTGTTTCAGCAGCTTCAGAACTGCTCTCAGAACTTGATTTATCAGCATTTGCCATCAATGCATAGTTCTCCTCACTTTCAGAGTCTGAGGTGTCTGTCCAGCTTTTCTGCTTTGTGACAAGAGCTTTGCCTTTGTCATTCTTGGTCTTCTTGCAATCAGGAGATATGTGGCCTTTCTCACCACAATTATAACATTTAACATTAGCGTAATCTCCTCTGTCAGACTTTCCTCCTCTTCCTTCAGATCTTCTGAAATTCTTCTTATCAGAACTTATGCCTTTCCTGGAAAACTTCTTTCCCTTCCTGAACTTCCTGTATGCAATCTTTGTGATTCCTTTCACCATAAGAGCACACAGCTTCATCATCTCCTCATCAGCATCAGTTTCAGGCAAGCTTTCAGAATCTGAGTCATCATCACTCTCAGAACTTGATGACTCAGTATCAGATTTTATGATAAGAGCTTTACCCTTATCTTTCTTTGAGGAAGGTGGTTTGGGGGATTCCTCTTCAACCTTGAGAGCAACTGTCCTTGACTTTCCTCCTTTCCTCTTGCTTCTTTGTTCCATCTCAAGTTCATGAGTCTTGAGCATTCCATAGATTTCATCAAGAGTTGTTTCATCAAGATTGTAGTTGTCTCTTATTGTTGTTGCCTTCAAATCCCAACATTCAGGAAGAGCTAACAGGAATTTGAGGTTTGTATCTTCAAGATCATACTCCTTATTTACTAATGACAAGTCATTCAAGAGTTTGACAAATCTATCATATACATCAGTCAATGACTCATTAGTCCTAGAGTCAAAGTGTTCATACTCTTGAGTGAGTATTGTCTTCCTGTTCTTCTTAACTGTTTCAGTTCCTTGACACCTTGTCTCCAGTGCATCCCATATCTCCTTAGCAGTCTTGCAGTTGATTACCCTGTTTGACATTACATTATCAATGGCACTATGCAATAAGTGACGTACCTTTGCATCCTTAGCAATAGATGCTATATCTTCAGCAGTGTAATCATTCTTTTCCTTTGGTACGGTCATTGCTGCTTCACCTGCAACTACAACAGCGAACTTGGTAGGTTTGTGAGGCCCTTCCTTGATTCTATCAAGGTATTCTGGATCTGTTGCTTCCAGAAACATGGTCATCCTTACCTTCCATATGGGATATTCAGATGGTCTCAATATGGGAACTCTGATAGTCTCATATCGACTCTGAGTTGATGTCTTTGATGATTCCTCAGTTTTGGTAGGCTTAGTTGGAGTTTCTGTGTCAGACATGATTGTGTTTGGATCTTTAACTGTATGTGTGTTAACAGATAGCTCTGATACCACTTGTTAGGTCACACTTTCACTGTAGAGGGGGTGAATACAGTGTTTATTACAATCAAATCAAACTTCAAGAACTTATGTAACAGAAAACAAACTTTATTTAAACAATAAACTCTGTTACAATCTGGAACTGTTATCTCTCAGTGATGAACAAAATATCATGAGAGCTGCTAGGGTTATAATAAATAATATTCTCGATAATGATAACACTCATAGTGTAAACCCTATGTCTGTGTTTATATACTACACAGTTACAAGATAATCGCTAATTGATATGGAATATAATTCTGCTTCCTAAAATATATCAATCAGATATCTTCTATTCCAAGTATTCCATTCTTCACGGAATTCCTTCTTCATGCATATCTCTTCTTATGTTTATCTTGATCTTCTTAACTTTAATCAGCTACTGTCCTTATCTGATCGTCCTTCAGCACTTAAGTTCTGATATCTATCTCCTGATAACATAAGTACTGATATCCCTTAAGTTCTGACTTCCAGTATAAGTACTGATCAGTTAAGTACTAATTTGTTCTGTTCAAATAAGATCTGAAATCTAAACATAAAACATATTAGCCATGACATTATCAAATATATCTAACATAGTAAAGAATAGTTTTTATTAATCTCAAAAAATCATTAACTTAAATTATAACACCACTTAATGATGTGTCTCTTCATATGCATCATGCAAAATGAATAATCCGATTTTAGAATTGTAGCTACTTTGTGCATGTTGGAAGTTGCCTCCTCTTGTCATGCTAACTTGTACATGACTTGTATACTTGTTTGGGAAGTGGAAAGGAGGCAAACCTTTTATTTCAAAATCATTTTTTAGAAATGATAACATGTTTTACTGTCTAGGCCACACCAGAACAAGCTTGGACACATGAAGCATACTTGTTGTTTCCAGTGCACTTGGATGGAACACTACTGGACAACGCTAAAGTGATGAAATCTAAGAAAGAGTTCTTCCCTACATCGGATGTTCTTGAAATTTTTCGACAGGTAGATATAGCTTTTGATTTGTCCTTTCATACGAATTTGTTGCATTTGCATTAATGTGCCAGATTCATCTCATTGTGAAAAAAATTGGTGTGCAGCTTTGTGCAGGACTCAAGCATATGCACAATCTTGATCCTCCATACGCACACAATGATGTCAAGCCCGGTAATGTTCTTTTAACACATAGGAAAGGTCAGCCACCTCTTGCGATATTGATGGATTTTGGAAGTGCTCGTCCTGCAAGAAAGCAAATTCGATCTCGTTCAGAGGCATTACAGTTACAGGTATGCACTATTTAGTATATTTTGTTTGCTATATTGCTTCTGGACTTTCATGTTTTCTGCTGGGTTAATTTTATTGAGCATATTAAATGCATTATGCTGTCTAACTTTACTCTTGTTCAAGCTTGAGTGGCTTTTGGCCTTAAGTTAAATTTCATGAAATACAGCGCTGCTTTTGCCAATTCTAGCACAAGATTAAAGCAGATGAAAAAACTTACAAAATTTTAACTGTGTTACTATAAGTACAAATATGATCCTTAACAAAAAGAATGTATGTCTTATTTATTTATAAACATAAAAAGTTGAGTGCAGCATTGATGTGAATGCTTAGGTAAATAGGTGACAAGGATTTGTATACAAATCTGTTTTCCCCATGATCATTGAACCCGGTCAATGGTCCAATCGTGGTAGCATATTTGTTCCAACCTGATAGATCAGAATATTCGTAGCTTGCTGTTTTGTTAAAAGTGATCCTGATTGGTTTCTTTCATTTTCATACATAGGAATGGGCATCTGAGCATTGCTCTGCACCTTTTCGAGCTCCAGAGTTATGGGATTGCCCTAGCCATGCAGATATTGATGAAAGAACTGACGTCTGGTCACTGGGTTGCACTCTGTATGCTATAATGTAAGGCCCCCACCAACTTTTTGCGTAAATAATAGTTTGTGAATTTTAGGTTTGCAGGTTTTGTCATCTCATTCAAATCATATGATGCTTTATAATGCATGCACACAACATTATGTATGAATAGGATATACAAGCTTTCCTGTGTATGCCTTTCACATGATTTTTCATTCATGTACTTGGTAAAATAAGTACTTGGGGTATACAAGTCCTCTAGGTAATATTTTATACAAGTTTTTGTGTTTATATTAGTACTCGGAATTTGCTTCTCTTCCCTTATCTTTTCGAAGAACTTCTCTGGCCATCTACTCTACTGATGTATATGTTGCCAAGTTTATGTTAGGCCTCCTACGCACATTACTTACGCTAGACGTAAGAAACAATAATAATTGTCTAGATCTGGAAGGGGGGAATTGTTATTGAACAATTATATTGAGAGTGATTTTGGGAACTAATTACTTAGTGGAAGCTAGTTAATTAGTTGGCCTTTAGTTACGAATCAATTACAGATTAGGATAGGAGTGATTTATGGAGTAATTTACTTTCCAATTCCTTACAGATTTGGAAGGAGGATTTTCTGGAGTTAATTAAGGTTCAGATTTGAGGACTGGGAATGGGTTGTTGTTTGAGTATAAATAGAGAAGTATTTTACATGGTTAAGGAGGAAGAAAGAGTGTTTGAAAGGTATTAGTGTGGAGAGTGAGTGATCTCTCGAATATCACTTAGTTCTGCGTGCCTTTTTTATCAATAAAAGAATCCGTTCATAGTTATAATTTCTTGACAACATATATATATAATATAATTAAAGAGCAGGCCGGGACTGGTCCTAACAGTGGTATCAGAGCATCTCCGTTCTTGGGAAAATGGCAGGTGCAAAACAAGTTGAAAATCGAGTTGAAGACTTAGAAAAGAAATTTGAAGCATTACAAGCAGAATTTCAGAAGCTGGATATTGAAAAAATTCAAAATGACATTCCTTTTCTTAAAGAAAGTATGACCATACTTACAAAAATGGATAGCTATAGTCATGAGGCTACTGGACGATCTACCCTTGTCCTTGAGAATTCGCAGTAACAGCAAAATAAATCAGGAGCGGTATTGGATTCTTTACCTCGACGACTGGAATTGCCTGTGTTTGAAGGAGAGAATCCCGAAGGTTGGCTGTTTCGTGCAGAACGATACTTTGAGCTTAATAACATGTCCTCCACGGAGAAACTCCGATCTGCAGTGGTCTGTTTGGAAGGTGATGCTTTATCATGGTACTATTATGAGGAAGGTCGGCGTCCTTTTCGCAGCTGGGAGGAATTCAAATTACAACTGTTGGAGCGATTCCAACTTACACAAGTGGGTGCTCTTCATGACCAACTATTCTCTCTGCAACAAACAACAACCGTACGGGAATACCGTCGCCAATTTGAGGTACTTTCTGCCCCTTTAAAAGAATTATCAAAGTCGGTGTTGGAAAGCGTTTTTAGAAAAGGGCTTCAACCAGACATAAGGGCTGAATTGAGACTAATGGAGCCTCTGGGGTTGTCCAAGATGATGCGTACTGCCCAACAAATTGAGGATAAAAATACAGCCATACGACATTTCCAAGGTGGATCAATTATTTTTAAGGGACAGGCTGTCCAGAAACATTCTAGTCCAGCAGGGACTAATTTTTCTCGGAATGTTGTTCGACTACCTTCCACCGGGCCTCCCTCTAGCACATCAGTCCAGCTTTCTGCTAAAGCAGCAACTACTTCAAAGTTTAGACGATTAACTGAAGCTGAAATGCAAGACAAGAAAGAAAAGGGTCTTTGTTTTCGCTGTGATGAAAAGTTTGGTCCCGGACATCGCTGCAAGAATAGGGAATTACAGGTTCTGTGGGTAAATGAAGATGAACTTGTTGATCACGGGTCCCAAGAGCAAGAAGAAGAAGCTATGACGACAGACTTATCTACGAAGATTGACCCGTCCTCTATGGAGCTTTCTCTTTCCTCGTTGGTAGGACTTTCTGCTCCATACACCATGAAAGTTCGTGGCAGGATCAGTGAGCGAGAAGTTATCGTTTTTATTGATTCTGGAGTATCACATAATTTTATTTCTTCATCACTGGTGGCTGAATTAGAGCTACCTTTATCACCCACTAAAGACTTTGGAGTCTCATTGGGTACAGGAGAGGAAATCAAATCTGTTGGAATATGTCGACAAGTATGTTTAAATCTTCCTGAGTTATTGCTGATTTTTTTCCGCTTCAGCTAGGAAATTCTGAGGTGATATTAGGGTACCAATGGCTGGCTTCCTTGGGTGAATCGCACATGAATTGGGCTGCTTCAACTATGAAATTTTCCATTGGTGGTGTGCGGGTTCAATTGCGTGGTGATCCTGCCTTATGCAAAGCTCAAGTTTCACTGCGTACTATGATGCGGACTGTGCAACATGGTGGGCAAGGAATTCTCTTAGAATTGGGACAAATTACTCATAAAGATGCAAGAGACGAGGTCTTTATTCCAGCAACCCCGGTGCCTACTGCAGTTTCTGTTCTAATAAAGGAGTTCAATGATATTTTTGAGATGCCCTTGGGCCTACCTCCAAGCAGGAAAAAGGATCATGCTATTGTTCTTAAAGAAGCCACGTCGCCCATCTCAGTCCGACCTTATCGATATCCACAGATTCAAAAAAATGAGATAGAACGCTTAGTGACTGAAATGCTTGCTGCTGGTATTATTCAGCCAAGTGTAAGTCCTTTTTCCAGTCCAGTGTTGCTGGTTCGAAAGAAAGATGGCAGTTGGCGCTTTTGCGTAGATTATCGGGCCCTAAATCAAGCTACTGTGCCAGACAAATTTCCAATACCTGTCATTGAGGAATTATTGGATGAGCTACACGGGGCTTCCGTTTTTAGCAAGATAGATCTTAAATCGGGGTATCACCAAATACATGTTCGAACCAAGGATATCCCGAAAACTGCATTTCGTACTCATGAAGGACATTATGAGTTTCTCGTAATGCCGTTTGGTGTTACAAATGGGCCCTCCACTTTCCAGTCCTTAATGAATGAGGTTTTTCGTGAATATCTCCGAAAATTTGTTTTGGTTTTCTTCGATGATATCCTTGTTACAGCCCAACAGTAGAAACCCACTTGTATCATTTACAGTGTGTTTTTTCAGCCTTGCGTGCTCATAAACTTTATGCTAATTCGAAGAAGTGTGTTTTTGCACAAACAAGAATTGAGTATCTAGGGCATATAATTGACGGGACAGGTGTATCAGCAGACCCTTCCAAAATTCAGGCCATGGTTGACTGGTCACAACCCAAAACACTTCGAGCCTTGCGTGGTTTTCTCGGTTTGACGGGTTATTATCGCCGTTTTGTGAAAGATTATAGTAAAATTGCCTGGCATTTGACTCAACAGCTTAAAAAAGATGCATTTGGATGGAATGAAGAGGCCACATCAGCTTTTCAACAGCTTAAGGAGGCCATGATCAACTTACCGGTGCTTGCATTACCTGATTTCTCTAAGAAATTTGTGATCGAAAGTGATGCATCAGGTTTTGGGTTAGGGGCTGTTCTTATGCAAGAAGACCGTCCTATTGCCTTTTACAGCCACAAACTTAGCTCAGGTGCGCGTGCCAAGTCAGTTTATGAACGTGAGTTGATGGCAATTGTTTTCGCCATTAAGAAGTGGCGTCCGTACCTTATCGGTCGACGTTTCACAGTGCGTACTGATCAGCACAGTTTGAAATTTCTACTCGACCAACGAGTGGTTGAGGATGAGCATCAAAAATGGCTGTTGAAGCTAATGAGTTATGATTTTGAAATTCAATACAAGCCTGGGAAAACTAATAATGCTGCAGATGCCCTTTCAAGAATGCCGGATGAGGTTTCCTTGGCAGCCCTTTCAGCTGCAATTATTCTGGATTTTTCTGAGCTACAAGAGCAAGTTGATGATGACCCATTTCTCTCTAATATCAAGCAATGTGTACAAAAAGATCCAAATTATTATCCTGCTTATTCATTAGTTGGAGGTCATCTACGGCACAATGGTAGGCTGGTTTTACCATCTAAATCTCCTTACATCTCTTTATTACTACAGGAATATCATTGTGGGGTGGTTGGAGGACATGCTGGGATTCGCCGCACTTATCAGCGCTTGTCTGCAGAATTTTACTGGAAGGGAATTAAACGTTCTGTCCAGAATTTTGTGGCTGCCTGTGACATTTGCCAACGTAGCAAGCATGAAGCTATGTCTCCTGCTGGCCTTCTACAGCCATTACCGATTCCAAATCAGGTATGGGAAGATATTACTATGGATTTTATCGAGGGATTACCTAAATCTCAAGGATATGATTCTATACTAGTGGTAGTGGATCGATTAACGAAATATTCCCACTTTATTCCACTAAAGCATCCCTTTTCAGCCCCCTCAGTAGCCACTATATTTGTTCGTGAAAAGTCCGCTTACATGGTGTACCACGTAGCATTATTTCAGATAGAGATAAAATTTTCATGAGCCTCTTTTGGCGGGAGTTGTTTACTTTGCAAGGATCTGAGCTATGGCGTAGTTCTGCTTACCATCCACAAACGGATGGTCAATCGGAAATTGTCAATAAGGGTTTGGAAACATATTTGCGTTGCTTTTCTATGGATAAACCCTCTCGTTGGTGGACTTGGTTAACATGGGCTGAATATAGCTACAACACTTCTTGTCACACATCTGCTGGTATGTCACCGTTTAAGGCCCTTTATGGTCGTGATCCTCCTCCATTGGTACTGTATGAGTTAGGCTCTGCTGCAAATATGGAAGTCGACAAACAGTTGCGTGAGCGTGATGCCATATTAGCAGAATTGAAGGCTCATTTGCTTCGTGCTCAGCAAAAAATGAAGCAAACTGCAGATTCTAAACGCCGTGAGGTTACGTTTGCACTTGGTGACTTTGTTTATGTCAAGTTGCAACCTTATCGGCAACAGTCCCTTGCTCGCAAACCTAATGAAAAGTTTGGCACCCGGATTTTATGGTCCTTTTGAGATACTTCAGCAAATTGGTCAGGTTGCGTACCGACTCAAGTTACCTTCGACATCCAAGATTCACGATGTTTTTCATGTCTCTAAGCTAAAGAAAGCAGTCGGCAAACACACAGCTTTTTCAACTATTCCTGGTAACCTTTCTCCTAATATGGAGTTACTGGTAGAACCATTAGAAGTGCGTAGTGTTCGTTCATCCGATCAGACTGGACAGGCAGGTACAGAAAGGCAGGTACAGAAGTAAGATTCCTGGGAACAATTTGAGGTCATCTTGGAACAATTTCCTCAATTCAACCTTGAGGACAAGGTTCGAGTTTGGGTGGCGGGTAATGTTAGGCCTCCTACGCACATTACTTACGCTAGACTAGACGTAAGAAACAATAATAATTGTCTAGATCTGGAAGGGGGGAATTGTTATTGAACAATTATATTGAGAGTGATTTTTGGGAACTAATTACTTGGTGGAAGCTAGTTAATTAGTTGGCCTTTAGTTACGAATCAATTACATATTAGGAAGTAATATTAGGATAGGAGTGATTTATGGAGTAATTTACTTTCCAATTCATTACAGATTTGGAAGGAGGATTTTCTGGAGTTAATTAAGGTTCAGATTTGAGGACTGGGAATGGGTTGTTGTTTGAGTATAAATAGAGAAGTATTTTACATTGTTAAGGAGGAAGAAAGAGTGTTTGAAGGGTATTAGTGTGGAGAGTGAGTGATCTCTCGAATATCACTTAGTTCTGTGTGCCTTTTTTATCAATAAAAGAATCCGTTCATAGTTATAATTTCTTGACAACATATATATATATATATATATATAATATAATTAAAGAGCAGGCCGGGACTGGTCCTAACAGTTTAATTACAACCCATCTTAAACTACAGAGCACTATAAAGTGCAAAATACATCATATAAATATACAAGATATGGTGAATATAAATATAAGATTCATAAAAGAATTTTAATGTGAAGATATATATGCGATTCACCTGTTTTGTAGTTTGTTGGCTAATGCTATATATGTATATTACATGTTCAGCTCCTATATTATGCAATGTGGACATGGATTATTATATAAACTCTCATGTGTCGATCTGTAAAATGTATTTGTAGACTGTAAATACACAATATACACACCTTCTAGATTGTTTTTTTAATGAGTAATGGGTCTTATCTGAGCTGGGTTATCTTTGTACCTGTGGAGTAGTGCGTCTTATACTGGTTTGGGATATCGTATAGAAGTGGTATACATCTCAAGTACAATGGAACTTTAATGTATTATGAGCATTTTGCAGGTATGGTGTTTCTCCCTTTGAGTATGCACTTGATGAATCTGGAGGAAGCCTTCAGTTAGCAATTATAAATGCTCAGGTAAAGTGGCCAGCTGGGCCTAATCCTCCATATCCAGAGGCGCTTCATCAGTTCGTTACGTGGATGCTCCAGCCCCAAGGCACAGTTCGACCAAGGATAGATGATATCATCATTCATATTGACAAATTAGTCGCAAAATTTTCTAATTGACGGATAGATAAATTAGAAGTGCTTGCATTAGTTTACAGTTTCATCGTCAAATATCACTTTACAAATGATGGGGGAAACAATGTTAGTTGACATGTGGATGATAAACTATCTGCAGATATCTATTATATCTGTCGTTGTTTGTTGTGGGTGTAGTTTTTGGCTTCTTTACATCTTATAAATTTTATTCAACTACTTGGTTTTGATTTCTTATTTTACCTATTTGGATACGTATGTACTCCCTCCGTCCCTCCCAATTGTTATCGAATCTGGGAGAGTGTTTAGCACACATTTTAAGATGAAGAGAAATTATAATTCTTTAACTTTTTTTAAAAATTTTATTTTTCTGAATAAAAGTTTAAACATTCTATTTTTATAAAAAGATTTTTTTTTTAATAAAGTTATAGAACTATATTTTCTATTATTTTAAAATGAGTGGCGGACAATCTCCCAGAAACGATTATAATTGGGAGGGACGGAGGGAGTAATAATTAAATATACATGTTTCACCACGAACAGAGTGAACTCCTAATTAAATATACATGCTTCACCACTAACAGAGTGAACTCCTAGGTTTTGACCCATCAATATAAACCATTTAAATGCAGTAGAAAGGGAAAGGTCCCAAAATATTTACCCAGATGTACTAATGGTAGCAAGTTGGGGCAGCATTGTCTCAGCACACGTTATGATAAATATTCTTTCGTGTAGCATTGGTTTCAAGATATTAACACTAATTTCCGTGAGTTTGGTGCATTTTGATTGGTAGAGTTGTAAATGCAGGGGCGTCCATTAATATTTATGATTAGAGGACCAATCAAAATGCACCAAACTCATGGGAGTTAGTGCTTATTTTTAGAAAACCCGTACTAAGAATGAGGTATGCAGGATTTATATTAACGTTGTTTAAATGGAGCGACTCGGAAGAGAACAGTTTTAAGGGCTTTAATGTAAGGGCTCAAAGTTCAGGGGCCTAATGAAACACTGCATCTGTTGACTGTTCTAGATATGTTTTGCATAAAACAACATTCATGACCCTCTGTATATAACTTGATGACCAAGTTTAGTAGCTTTCAGAGGAAGATTCAGGCCCTGATAAAATACCCTGCCTTTATATTTGTGGGACATTTAAGTCACTCAGGCACTCCTCACAGTTTGCTTACTCAGATTTTCCTCTGTTTTAGCTCTGTTTTGGTTGATCTAGATTCTTACTCTACTAAAATGGAAAGGAAGGCCAGTGCTCTGAAGAAGAAAAAACAAGACTCTTCACCAAGGAGAGGACAGATCAAGAAAAAGATATATACTATTATCTTTAAACACACTCTCACGGTTGTGCCTCGTCGATGTCAGCCTGTCAGGTATGTCTTGCATGAAGATAAAGAAGGGTGACTTGAAGGGCTCTTAGCTTAAATTCTTCAACCCCAAGATGAATTCCAGTTTTGTAATTTGTTTCATTAACTGTCTTTTATATATGTAAATTGGATTGTTTTCATGACTGGGGTTGTTACTTGTTTGTATAACATCTGCCCAACGGGCCTCTCATGAGTCATGATGTGTCCTGAGATTTTGTGGCAGTGGTTGGTGATGAATTAGTCGATGATGTATGTTAGCTTATTCGTGTTTCTTAGTAAGACTTGATGTATAATGTAATTCGTGTTGTCTTGTGACTTTTACTCGTTTGTCTCTAATGTATTATGTGAAGTAGATTTCTTAAATCAATGGAATGCCTCAAGAAAATAAAGAACAATCGAGACATAAATGGTTTTCTTTTCTTTATTCGTCAAAAAAAGACTCATAAGTTTGCATTCATAGCGTATTCAAGTCGGCCTGTGTCAGATCAACCAAACAAAATTCAGCACAGAAAAGGCATTCAAATCTAATTCTGCAGATTTGCAGATATGATATGATGTTTCTAATGTTTTGAATACAGTACCTACACAGATATGATATGATTTTGTAATGCTACTAGAGTGTAAGAATGAGGCCAATTGGAGTATGATCACTAGCATCAACATCTGGGAGAATATACGAGTCATAAACCTTGTCCACAATGGACTTAGAAACAAGGAAGTAATCCAAGCGCCATCCTTTATTTGTGTCGCGTCCTTGGTTCCAACCCCAGAAAGTATAGCCAACAACACGACGATGTTGATGCCTAAAAGTGTCAACAAAGCCTTTGTTCAGAAAGTTGGTTTTAAATGACTGCCTTTCTTCCAAAGTAAAACCAGCTTTTCTTTTACTTCCATCAGGGTTATGAATATCAATATTTTCATACGCACAGTTGAGATCTCCAGTCAAGACGACAGGTTTTGGCCTTCTCTAGTTGTTTCACGAATTTACTCAGACAAGGATCCCACTCTGTAACTCTGTATGTATGTCAACCTTTGCAGACACCTTCCTGCATTTGGAACATATCCGCATACTAAAATCAAAGTATCAAACTCTAGTGTCACAAGACGTCCTTCACTATCATGTTTCGATATGCCAAGGCCATATCTAACAGATAGTGGCTTTATCCTCGATATAATTGCAGTACCAGAATAGGCAAACGATGTGGAGAAGTTACATGCCCAGAAACTATGTTGATATCCATCAAGAAGAGAGCGTTTAATTGCATCGACATCTTTTTCATGTAATTTGGTTTCTTGCAAGCACAACACATCAAAGTCCTCCCTTTCCGCAAGTTGCACCAAAGAATCTCCTCGCGATTTGAGTAAATCTTTTAAGCCATTGACATTCCAAGACAGACATCATCTTAACATGCGGCTGCTTCCACCGAGGAATAAAAGTCCAGGGCTCATCGTAATATTGGTTGACGTGTGTAAGATCAGCCATCTTAGAATCGAGTTCACTAATTGCTTTTGCCTTGTTAGACGATATTGATGTTTTTTTGTCACCAAGAAACTCCTCATGACTTACACCTTCTTTACCCCGTTTAGGCACATAAATCACTGAGTTAACTTTAACCTTCCATTCCAAATTCTCGTTTGAACAATTTGGCTTCGTTTTCGACGATGACATGGCTATGCTTCGGAATGCTGCTACAATTCTTTAAGTGAATTTCGACACTGCAGCAAAAAAGAACCTAGCTAATATTACGAGGGAGGGGCTGGAACACAAATTATCGCGAGGAATGGATGACAATGTTTGTACTTAAATAGGGTTATTAAGGCGGTGGCCGTGCTAATTACAATTTACAAGTTCCAAAATTTGTACAATTTAGGATTTGTTTAACTGCTGACTGGCTAGCTAGGGGTTATTTATTACTGGACCAGAGGGGGATTTAAGACATCTTGAAGGGGTGTTTGGTTCAACAATTGTGGGTATGAGATATTGGGTTAAAATGGATAAAACATATACCATTGGTTAATTTTTTTTGTTTTAAAACCCATTCCTGAAACCCTGAAACCCATGAGTTATGGGGTTTAGAAACCCATGTGAAGAGGTGGGTATGATTATGAACTAAATCAAACTCTTGGTATCATTTTCATTATTTTCTCTAGTCTTTCTTTTTAACTAAGTATAATCCTTTTTTTCGCTCTAATTTTAATATTGATGAATAAAAAATGTGAATATATATTTTATTTTCTTAGATACTACGTAAAATATTTATAAACTCATATTTTAAGAAGAAAAATTATCAAAAATACTAGTTTTTTTTTTGCGATTTTACTATCTTTTAAAATTTTTTTGTAAAAATATAGAATCAACCAAAATCAAGCAGATACAACTAGTTGAATCGAGTTTTTTTTGTTAAATTTGAGTTACATGGAGTGACATAAATTCGTCGAAAATTGCATCTAATTGAATCAAGTTGCATTAAATAGTATTTTCGTAAAAAAATTTGAAAATAACATTTTTGAAAATAAAAAAGTATTTTTACAAATATTTTTTAAAAATTATAGTATATTTGTAAAAATATCTTTAGCCTTAGGTATTTTTCAAAAAATATATATTTTTTGACTTATTAATTCTGATTAAATCAACTATATACATTCTCATCCTATTTTTGAACCAAACAAGTGATATCAAGTATCAAGTTCCAAACCCATATCAGTTTAACCCAATTCCTGATTTCAACCCGATACCACCCAACGAACCAAACGACCCCTTATTGATTTATTAACCATACACAAAGGCAAACAACAAAGAAAAACATTCAGAGTTTGGTACTCAACTACCACATGAAATCCTTAACTAAAAATTATTAATACATACTTTAAATACAAAATATAAAAATTATGTAAAAAAAATCATTTTCAATAGTGCATTCCCCTTATTTATAAATATAGTCTACCTGTTGATATTGCCTATATTTGTTGAACCACTACAGACCTGTAAGAAATCTGTAAAAAAAAAAATTAATCACTTATTACCATATTGAAGTAATATATTCTATTTATAACAACTTAATTTTTTTATAACATACTATTTTTAAAATATAGCTAACCAATATAGTAAAAACCATAATGCTTTACAAGTTCAATAAATTTTACATATTGTCCTACACGTATAATTTAGCCAATCAATTATAACTAACACAATCGGAGATATTCTAAGGTTTTACTCCCTCCGTCCCTTTGAATTGTTATCGTTTCTGGGAGAGTGTCCGACACGCATTTTAAGATGAATAAAAAATATAGTTCTATAACTTTTTTTAAAAATTTTATTTTTTTGAATAAAAGTTTAAACATTTTATTTATATTCAGAAAAAGAAATTTTTTAAAAAAAGTTATACAACTATATTTTTTATTCATCTTAAAATGCGTGCCGGACACTCTCCCAGAAACGATAACAATTGGGAGGGACTGAGAGGGACTGAAGGAGTAATTTTTATGTCATATTAATAATAATAAAAAATAATAATAAAGGAATAGGATGACCGGACAATTTTTGCAATACCGAAATCTTGCGGGTAATATAATTTTGACGGAAGATAAATATTATAATTATTTACATTACACTGAAAATTTAAATACCCAACATTTATTTTGTTCTACAAAAAACAAAATCTCATAAAAATATTATTATGTCGTGATGTTGCTATCATCTATTCTTTTTGCGCAGTTTCATATAACGGTTTGCTCATCCCAAATATCTAGTCAGAAGACTCACGTAACTTAATGAACATAACTAATTTCTTTTGATATAAATACAAGAGTGATATTATTGTATTAACAAAATTTTATTAAAAAAATTACAACTTTATCATAAAAAATGCATTATGTAAGTAATCTCCCTAAATACGTATTTAGAAATATTTTTTTCTTCATATAATTACCAAAATATAAAATATTTATGTATCAAATTTAGGTTTAAGTTCAACTCCCACTAAGTTTCTACGGCCGGGAAACTTATGAATTCTACCGTTTGCCCTGTTTACATCGTTATAAAAAAATATATTTTATCACCAAATTTGATTAGAAATGAGTTTACTCGGTTGAAAATAAGGGTTAAAATCAATCACAACCGATCGATAAAAGTGGTCGGTTAAAACCTTGTCATAGATCACCCCTCGATCGATTATAAGAGTCATTATCGACCATAATCTACTTCATGGTAATCCATTCATACATGAATGTTAATAGTTACATATTTTAGTGATATTCCAAATGTATCGGAAAAAATGAGTTAATTTGATTCGAGATTTTAACAGTCAAACTAATGATTTGACCTATACTTAAAACTATTGTTTCGGTCATTTTTGACGTAATTGGTTGGTTATGAGTTGATCAAAAATGATATGAAGTGGTTGTGAACCTCTATGTTCCTGATGCTCGATAGATTTTGATATAGTTGGTCGGTTATAAATTGATCAGAAATGATATGACGTGGCTGTGGTCCCTCCGTACATGATGTTTGGTCGGTTTTAACATAGTTGGTCGGAACCGACCACTATTGTTTGATTATGATATTATTTACACTGATTTTTGCGGTCAGTTGTCACAGTCAGTTATAAATTATCTTTTGCAACTATTCTTTGTCGGTTGAAAATGAATTTGTCAGATATCGTAGTGATAAGCACATGAAATATGTCATGCATTATTCATAAATAATTAATGAGTTTTTTTAATATGTGTTAATTGGCACATTCTGATCACCAATATATTTTTTATGAGTTGACTTATTATGATTAGTGTCGATTTTTGTACATGCAAGATACATCATTATTAATAAAAATGAGCAAATCAAATTCCCCCCAAACTAAAAAAATCGATTATCTATATATATTATAATAGTAGGGGAGTGGATCGGAAAACCCTCAAAACCTTCCAATTTTTTTTCTTGAATTATTATCCGTTTGACCTTTTTATTTAAAAAAACGTTCCTTACATTTAATAGTATATTAATAGTCATTAATTACACCTATTAATTATGTATTAAATTTACTTTATTTTTTACCAAAATAAAAGTTTAGTATAGTTACTTTTTACTATTATAATTAATATTTCAATATAATTATTAATGACTAATATAATAATAATTATTTTAAGGTGAAATGATGATTAAATGATTTATATTATATTATTTTATATTATTCATTAAGATCAATGACATTATTTTCGGATAAGTATATTAACTGATTTTTATTTTATTCGAGAAATCGAGTAATCCTTTCTCGGTATTAGTGAATGAACCGTAATAAGTTATAAAAATTTATAGATTTTTCGGTTTACATATAAAATCTCTATACAATTAAAATAAAATAGGCATGTTTTTTTACACAAGAATAAAAAAATATCTGACCAATTTTATCAAATTTAATCAACAAGACCCTTTTCTCCTATTAAATTTAACTAACACAACCTTGACCGATTAAATTAATCGAGAAATTACACAATTTTTATTTCATTATTTTATACCTAAATAAATTAATATTTTAATTAAATAAATTCTTAAACTAATACTAAACATGTTTATTACGAGATGAGTGTCGACTTTTAAAATTTTCGTAGTTATATTTAAAATTTATAATTTTTGATTGAAAGGATCACGTTCATTTGTTAATTACTATATTTATGATTATTAAAATTTTAAATGTATAATAAGAGTATTCTTCTAACTAATTACTCATGTAAATTGTCACAATTTTTTAAACAACTATTAATATTGTTATCAAAATATTTTTAAATAATAAAATTAATTTTAATATTTTTAGTAATATAAAAATAAAAATTTGTGAAATGCGCGGGTAAGTTAATTAAATTATAAATAATAATATATTAATTTATATATATATCGAGTAATCTCTTTTTCTATAAAAATAATATATAATTTTTTCTTAATTTTGATAACAAATGAACGATCTAAAATATGTAAAACATATTATATTCTTTGTCTTCAATATAGTTAAGTGCTAAATTAATGACTCTAACCTCTCTTTTTTATCAATCAAAGGTCGATTTGGTTAGTTACCACTATTTTTATTTTATTTTAGCAAACTATAAAATACAAAATGAACTAGCCCGTACTTGAATTTAAACTGTACTCACCTAAATATAATTCATATTCAATTTAAAAGATCATTTGTATCATGAGATTTCATCCCCGGTACATGGGAGAAAAATATGATACATATTTACTGAAATATTATTTTTTTTCATTGATTAAAATTATGATCCAAACACTTCTTAAACACTTTTATAATAGACCTGTATGGGCCAAAAAAAATATTTGAACTCAATCATTTTATTTATTTATTTTTAAAATATTAGTTACTCAACATTTTATTTTATATTAGTTATTATAATTGTTAATACAAAATAAAACATGACATCAATATTTTAAACCAATTATTTTTGGACCATTTTTATGTATCTTAATAATCTCTTCTGTATACTATTACATAAAAAATATATAATAAAAATTTTGTATTTTCACATTAAACATGATTATGATAATAATTATGCAATATATAATACACAAATTTTAATTTACAATATCAACCATCAAATAATTGATCTCGTTCGATAGCATAATTAAATACATAATACTAAATAATTTCCGTGTCTCTCATAACACGACTTTATATCCTAATTATATATAATGTCTCAAACTTACATGTCTCGTCAATTTAATGTACATAATGTGTAATTTTAATAATGCTAACTAGCTCCCATAATATTATCCGTATGAATAATTTATTTTGGTTAAAATTATATACCGTTTGAGATTGTAATATTACTAATATTTTACCAGTGATAATGATAGTTATTTAATTGATGACATGCATTATTTATATTATCTATAATTCTTTTAAGGCCATATTTGTTTCATGGGATTATAATCTTGGGATAATAATCTTGGGATAATAATCCGGGGATAATTAATTCCATCAAAATTAGTTCTATAGATTAAATATTTCTATCTTAAATTTGTTTGGAAGGATTAAGTGTAGATTGAAATATAATCCTTTAAAATTTTATCGTATGTTTGTTTTGAGGGATAATACTGGGAATTGGAATATAATCCTTTAAATTTTCCAATCATATGTTTGTTTTACATGGGTAACAAGAGGGATTATAATCCTTTAAAAAATGATTTGTAGGAGAGGATAAAACAATACCTCCTCCCAACAAGTATTAGATAAAATTATAGTTATATCCTCTACACCAACAAAATAAACATGGATATGATAACTTAAAGGATTATAATCCTTATGTAACTCTTCACTAATTTTTTACAAAACAAATTGAAAAATTCAAAGGATTATAATCCTATCCCCTACTTAATACCTTTAAACAAACATGGCCTAAATGTGTTGTTGACCATATTCGAATTTGTGCTTTAAAAATAATAGTTTAAATATATAAGATTTTTTTAAATTAAATCTAATCATTTTCATTTAATTTACCAAAAAGTTACGGTTGTAATTTTTTACATGACTAAATTACTATTAATTCAGTTTCATTTATTATTCTCACATCATAAATTTTCTCTAATTTCTGTGTAAAAAGAACAAAAATATGTTGGTATGCTTTTAACTGCTCATGACTATACTGCGTTGTCATTTTAATTTGAATAAAGTTCGTACTGATTATAAAAAATTGACTACTAATGCATAATTTTGTTTATTCGAAAATCCGTTAGGTTATTCGTTAACAAATTATCTTTGTGCGAATATATTTAAACTTTTGTATATTTTTGAAATTTGAAACTTAGCTTACCAAGTATCAAAGTGTAATTAAATTGAGCAAGAAAAATATTGAAAAATTTGGGTCAATTTACTTTATATAATAAAGTAATTGTGCTACAACTTCAAAAAAATAATAATTTTTTTCCTTATCTTCTTCTCAAAAACAGCTTTTCGAGTTTTGGTTTATAAAGAGAGAAAAGATATTAATATTCTCTTTGTTTCGTACTTAACTAAAGATGGGATGTGCATCATATAAATAAAACAAAATATACAAAATGTGCACGCCCATTTACAGTAAGATGTCATATTCTGTATAGCGACACATTGCAGTTTTTTGAGGACCACTTATTGGGAATATTTAATTACACGCAACAATGAGATAGTTATATTATCAAGATTTAACAAGAACATGCAATAAACCAAATAACGAAACAAAATACGAAGCTACAAATAAGATATAATCAAAGACTAAATTGGCAAAGAAATGAGATAATCACTTAACTTTAACAGAAATTTTATTAAACTCTGAAAGAACAAACAACGACTGAGTCACTCAGCTCTCAAGAATACTAGACTGTTCTTTAAGAAACTATTCCCCAACTTACGTTGTGTTGCGTTACAACAATATCGCTTTTAGAATAAAATATTATAGAGTAATGCATCCACAGTCACATAATGCTCAACAGTGACCTGTACCTTAGTTCCCCCAGAAAACCTATGCACTGAACTCTATGTATGTTGTGTTGTATATCAAACGTTATACAAGTCAAAATGTAACATCAAATATCATTAATTAAAATAAATATTCTGACTAAAATTATATTTAATATAATATTTATCATAATAAGTAACGTAACAACACATATTAGAGTTTAAGCTCTGATCAGTCTATCAGTATTTATTCAGCTCAGCCATCAGCAAATCCTGATATCCGTATCAGCATTTTTTCATCCATATCCGAGTTTATAAGCTCTGATCAGCAAATGTTGATATCACATGGCATATTAGTATTTAAACAGGCATATCAAAGTTTGTTAAACTATGATTCAGTAAATACTGATTCCTCCCCTTGTTACATTTAAACACTGACTCAAATATTCATTATTCATATTAAAATAGTATAACAAGTCAGAAAACATTTTAAATAACCAGCAGTAAAATTCCTCTCCCAAGTCCCTCGCACACACGAGATGCCGAAATATTCGCCCAAATCGTCCCTCGACTTGACCCGAGTCGTGACGTGGCGCGACGAGGTGAGGCGACGACGCGCATGTGCGTGTGTGCGCAAGGCCACATTAACACCATGCACACCCACATGCCTTACTAGTTGTATACTACTATTGCACATAATACTATATAAAACATACAACCTATTTTTATAATTTCAATATGGGATAAACCCACCCAACCCATTTCAAACTAATAACTTCATCTCAATTTATATATGAATTATACAAAAAAATGACTTGGATCTTTAAGTCCTCATTACAAGGTACATCTTCTAACAATTACATTCCGGTAATTTCATCAAGCACACATCTAAAATGTGACTTTAACTTACCATTTTATAACATCACTTTATTTTTTTATACGCTCATCATCTTTTGTTGTGTATTTCTTTTTCTTCATCTCCAAGTTTAGATATAGACGTGACACATATTCATGGACCACCTCTATGTACAATATGACGTGTGATTCTGTTTCTTCATTTTTGGTAATTTTTACCTTCATTTATCTTGTTGTGAAATGGTTAAGTAAAGATGTCATGAACTCTGCTTTGTTTGACTTCACGATACAGTTTAATTTGGAGTTCTTGATACAGTACAATTCTGGACTTCATGATATAGTGTAACTTTGAATTCACGTTATAACATCTTTCTTGGCTTCACGATATAACACATAATTAGACTTCACGATCCAGTACATAATCGGACTTCACGATCCGAAACAAATTTAGACTTCATGATATAGACCAGATTTGAACTTCACGATATGACAACGAACTGAATTTCACTATATGACTTTGATGGACTTCACGACATAACTCTTCTAGATTTTACGATGTTTGGACTTAGAAAAATTTCTGCAACTTATTGACTTCAAAAGTCTTCTTTCTTTAATTTGTTGTTTAACAATTTACATTGAACTTTTACTAAATTGACTTTATTCTTTGACTAATATATAAGACTGTTGCATGGAGATCCCTAATCTCTTATAACATTTTGAGTTGTCTAGAAGGCAAACAAGACATATACAAAAGAAACCTATCACTAGTCCAAATGGTTGAATCCATTTGGCCATGTAAATTGATATTGTAAATTTAGTAGGCTTATTATGATAAAATAGACATGTCATGTACCTAACAATCTCCTTCAAATTGTGAGTAAGATCCTTAGGCACATTTTCAAGTCTACTAATAAGCATACCATACATAAAAATGACATATAATTGAAAATAATATAAAACCTACAGAAGTTGACCATTCCACCCTTATATCTCCATGTTGAATTCAGATAGGTTCAGCACCAGTACTTATATAATCTTTTAGTACTCTGATCACTTTAAGTTCTTCTGCAGTACTTCAATCAGGTGAATGATAAATCTTTTATTTTTCTGATTTAAGTCTCTTGGAATAGCCAGCTGATTTATGTCTTGTAGTTTTGAACCTAAATGATAATCTCCAAATAATTTTATTTGACTTCTTACCTCAAGTCTTTCAGAAATTTCAGGAAAGTATCATCATGATAGTCATTTAGGTCAGCTATTTCCTAAAGTTTGGCATGAGTTACAAGTTACATAGTCACTGATTTCCATCTGTATTTAGTGGTACTTCGCTGATTGGTTTTGGATTCAACATCATAGTTCCTGGATAGTTTGTGGATGAAGTGTTTATTGAGTGAACATTGTTTTTTCTTCAACATCTTTGACAGTAACCTCAAGTAACTTGACTGGATTGATTTGATTCTTCAGTAATCTTCAGTTTCCCACTATCTTTCCTTCAACTTCAACTCTCTCTTCTCTTTGTTTTTACTCTTTTCTTTAGTGTCTTTTCTCATACTTCTAGTTCTGCTATTCTCACTAGCTCTGTTGCTTCCACTGCTCTATTACTTCCGCTGCTTCTTCTCCGTTGCTTCCACTGCTTCATCTCTCCCTCTTAGGCTTTTTAGAGACTTTTGGAATATGGGCCTCTTCAGGAATCTTCAGATTCTTCATTATTTAAGAAATCACCTGTTGTTGGTTTATTTATCTATTTTTGATCCACTTGACTTTTCTTGTAATTCTGCTTCTGAAACACAAAGATTCTCTTGATCATTAAAGTTCCAATTTCAGATTGAGTGGGTCTGATTTCTTCCATGATTTAACTTGACTTCAATCTGAGATAACTAGCTTCAAAGTCTAGTGCCATAAGTCCCCTTTGAAATCTTCCCTCTTAGACTAATTTTAAAATCACCCTTGCCCTTTGGCAACTTAGTCCTTAGGCTTGTTTGCAGACTTTGATTGCCTCTTCAAGAAGAATTGATAAAATAATGACTCTTAGTTTTTCAATGATTGAATGGCTTGTGAAATTTGGTGATATCAAGGATGAACATATATCACTAGTTTCAAATTTTATAGCCAACGTACATCTTAGTTCTTTACTAATGAATACCAAGATGGTCAAGATCTTTCTAATCACGGAGTCTTTAGTAAAAACTGGTGAAATCTTCACGTTTGTGATGGTATCATTAGAATATGCCTCATCACTAGAATATGCCTCATCACGCATTTCCTAACCATCATAATTTGATGTCTGAGTGGTGAACAATGTGTCATGCATCAAGTCACTTGAAAATTTTGGTTCATCAACTGAAAGGTGAGTTATCGATCAGCTTCTCTTTAGTGGAAGTCGTGTTTGACTGTTTAAGCACGAAGTGGAATTTTGGAGATTATCTTGTAAAATAAGAGAATTTCAAGTTAGGATCACCAAGTAATGCCTCGTGTTTGAAAAGATCAGTTTAACTCACAAAAATAATGAACTTTAGGAGATTAAAGTATTCTTGTATTTATGTGGATGTGTTCTTAATTATCCTGAAACTCTAGTAAACTAGAGGGGATTTGAATTCTCCTTCCAAACAAGTAGCATTCTTAAACCCTGGTTCACTTGGGGAGGGACCACTACAAATGTGGATTTCCAATCATTACCAAATCAAGACAGCTTACCTTATTGTCTTAACACCTTGAAAATGATGCATCTTAGAAAATAGTTATGAGGGGAATGTTGTCTAGTCAAGCTGAACCTCCATTTTAATTGGAGTGGATTTAAATGGCTTCCCCTCAGAAGTACCATCCTTAAAACATGGATTTGAATTGTGATCATCAAGGTCTATCTCAACATGTAGCCTCTAACCAAAACTGAATGAAGGGTCTGATATGTATGCATAATGCAAGCATTATGTTACATGATTAAATAGACTAGAAATAGGAAGAACTATTGCCAATTTAAAACAAATAGTTCAACAAGTTGAACCTTGTTGAACTTATTGATCATAAAGAAATTTATAGACTGTGAGAAGAGTGATCTTAGAAATTTGAATTTTGGAAACTTCTTCTGAAAGTAGAAGAAGTTTCAATTGATGTGCTCTCTCTCTCTCTCTCTCTCTCTCTCTCTCTCTCTCTCTCTCTCTCTCTCTCTCTCTCTCTCTCTCTCTCTCTCTCTCTCTCTCTCTCTCTCTCTCTCTCTCTCTCTCTCTCTCTCTCTCTCTCTCTCTCGCTCCCCCCACTCTCTCTCTCTCCCGCTCTCTCGCTCCCCCCTCTCTCTCCCTCCCCCTCTCTCTCTCTCTCCCTCTCTCTCTCTCTCTCTCTCTCTCGTAACTCCACTACTAACTCCTTTGATTCATGGAGTGAGTCCATAAATCTGGTGCTGTTAACTTTTTGGTTCACTGTTATATATTGGGAGACAAGTAATGTTATCACATATGGTTTGGAATTTGGCTAACTTGGTAGGCTCACTTTTTTCGATCAACTCACTGGTTCTGCTTTTTGGTTCATATTTCTTTATCATTAGATCACTTGTGGTTCAAGAAGGATTAGGGAATTTGGTTAGTGACTTGGGAGATACCTTCATTTCCCTTCAAGGTCAAGTCACTTAATTCTGATAACCACATGGACCAAAGAACTGGTAAGAAACCACTTGATGTAACACTACTTGTGGTGAAATTACTTATTGTCTACTTTGCCTTATTCCTGTTGATATATGCTCAATATATGTCACAGGCATAATCATGTTAGAGTTAGACGGATTGTTCATTTAATCATAGATCATTGCATGTTATATCCAGAAAGATTAACCATTTAAGTCCAATAAATTAATCTATGATTTGTCAAATTTTAAGTCTTGTTTAACATGTTAAAAGTGTGAGAGTCCTGGAAAAATAATCATGATTAAGTAAATTGATTTATGATGGAAAAACTCATAAACCACGAGTATATGTTCAACGAATAGAAATGTTCTTAAAAACAGTGAAGGTTTATGTTATGAATTGTTATCAATTTATTGCATTTAATTCTAATTTTAACCATGTTAAGATAAACAACTAAGCAAATATGGTAAAACATGAATTTAAACACAATAAATATCTAACACATCAATAATAGAAAAGGAAAGATCACATCGATTAATAGGGATTTTCATTACAAGGAGAAAAGAAAAAAAATCCTAAACTAAGGGTCTTTTTTCTTCTCCACTCCCTTCCTGCTTGAGACCGCCAAAATAGAAAGCCTGGTGATTCTTTCTTGCTGGACCTGCCGTTCTCTTTCCCTTATTTGACAAAGAGTGAACTCCATTTAAAGAAATAAAATTTCAGCTTTCTATTCATCAGAAAAAGAGTTGTGTTCAGCCACCAGAGTTTCAGTGACATGATAGAAGACTCCGTTGATGCGAGCCCTTAAGATCGAGTTTATACACTGAAATCTATTTGCGTTTTGATTTTGTTTGGAGAAAAATCTGAAATTTTGAAGTAGAACGAAGGTTTTAGGAATGTGAAGAAAGAATGGATGAACTGGCTATTTATAATCGGATGAGAGAAGGATATAATAAGAGGCACAAGAATTTAAAGATATAATTTAAAGATAATTATTTAATAGTAATACTTCACTCTGATATATAATTTTTAATTTGGAACAATTAGTATAACTAAAATATTAAAAAATATCCTATTTTTTTCAATTATTAAACGTTATCACCTACATTAGAATATAACATAATTTTTTCATATTTACGTTCTGACCATTTGTACTAGGAGACGCCTTTTTAGTGTTGGATGAAAATTATAAATATGATTAGTTCATGTTGGTATTATGATATAACTTTGTTGTTGTCATTTCAAACTTTTGAATTTCAAAATTAAAGCCCACTTCATCCATACTAAGCATTGATTCTACTAAGAGCGGTGATATTAAACCTCTATTTATCTGCAATACTAATTAATTAATTTTAGTAATATAAATATGTTGGTATATAAAAAGATTTTGACCTTTTACACGGTTGTATCTAATAGCCAACTTCTTATGTATTTCAAGATAATTTAGGATTGTTAGATATATTTGATAATGTCACGACTAATATGATTTATGTTTAGATTTCAGATCTTACTTAACAGGACAAATCAGTACTTAACCATTAATCAATACTTATACTGGAAGTCAGGACTTAAGGATATCAGTACTTATATTATCAGGAGATAATCATCAGAAGTTAGATATCAGAACTTAAGTGCTGAAGGACGTTTAGATAAGAACAGTAGCTGATTAAAGGAAAGAAGATCGAGATAAACATAAGAAGAGATATGCATGAAGAAGGAGTTCCGCGAAGAATGGAATACTTGGAAGAAAAGATATCTGATTGATATATTTTAGGAAGCAGAATTATATTCCATATCAATTAGCGATTATCTTGTAACTGTGTAGTATATAAACACAGACATAGGGTTTACACTATAAGTGTTATCATATTCAAGAAGATTATTTATTGTAACCCTAGCAGCTCTCGTGATATTTGTTCATCACTGAGAGGTAACAGTTCCATACTGTAACAGAGTTTATTGTTTCAATAAAGTTTGTTTTCTGTTACTTAAGATATTAAAGTCCGATTTGATTGTATTATACACTGTATTCACCCCCTCTACAGTGTGTGTGACCTAACAAGTGGTATCAGAGCCAATCTGTTAACACACATACAGTTAAAGATCCAAACACAATCATGTCTGACACAGAAACTCCAACTAAGCCTACAAAAACTGAAGAACCTCCAAAGACACAAATTCAAAGTCGGTATGAGACTATCAGAGTTCCCATACTGAGACCATCTGAATATCCCATATGGAAGGTAAGGATGACCATGTTCCTGGAAGCAACAGATCCAGAATACCTTGATAGAATCAAGGAAGGGCCTCACAAACCAACCAAGCTCGCTGTTGCAGTTGTAGGTGAAGCAGCAAAGACCGTACCAAAGGAGAAGAGTGATTATACTGCTGAAGCTATAGCATCAATTGCTAAGGATGCTAAGGTACGACACTTACTGCATAGTGCCATTGATAATGTAATGTCAAACAGGGTAATCAACTGCAAGACTGCTAAGGAGATATGGAATGCTCTGGAAACAAGGTGTCAGGGAACTGACATAATTAAGAAGAACATGAAGACAATACTCACTCAAGAGTATGAACATTTTGACTCAAAGACTAATGAGTCATTGAATGATTTATATGATAGATTTGTCAAACTTTTGAATGATTTGTCATTGGTTGATAAAGAGTATGATCTTGAAGATTCAAATATTAAATTCCTGTTAGCCCTTCCTGAATGCTGGGATTTGAAGGCAACGACAATAAGAGACAACTACAATCTTGATGAAACAACTCTTGATGAAATCTATGGAATGCTCAAGACTCATGAACTTGAGATGGAACAAAGAAGCAAGAGGAAAGGAGGAAAGTCAAGGACATTTGCTCTTAAGGCTGATGAAGAATCCCCCAAAGCAGCTTCCTCAAGGAAAAACAAGGGTAAAGCTCTTTTCATAAAGTCTGATACTGAGTCATCAAGTTCTGAAAGTGATGATGACTCAGATTCTGAAAGCTTGCCTGAGACTGATGCTGATGAGGAGATGATGAAGCTGTGTGCTCTTATGGTGAAAGGAATCACAAAGATTGCATACAGGAAGTTCAGGAAGGGAAAAAAGTTTTCCAGGAAAGACATAAGTTCTGATAAGAAGAATTTCAGAAGATCTGAAGGCAGGGGAGGAAAGTCTGACAGAGGAGATTATACCAATGTTAAATGCTATAACTGTGGTGAGAAAGACCACATATCTCCTGATTGCAAGAAGGTAAAGGGTGACAAAGGCAAGGCTCTTATCACAAAGCAGAAAAGCTGGACAGACACCTCAGACTCTGAAAGTGAGGAGAACTATGCATTGATGGCAAATGCTGATAAAGAAAGTGTTAATAGCAGTTCTGAAGCTGCTGAAACAAAGGTACCTCAGACTACTTATGCTTTTCATACTGATGATATTAATGAGTTGAGAAGATATCTTAAAACCATGTTTGTTAGTTATAGAGATCAAACTTTAACATGTGAAAGATTAACTTCTGAAAATCTTGCTTTTAAGAAAAGAAATGATTTCTTAGAAAAAGAGTTAGTCATGTCCCATCAAACTCAGAAGGATAGAGATGATGCTTTTTATGTTAGGGATGAAGTGCTAAAAATGAATGAATCTCTAAAAACTGAGTTAGAAAAGGAAAGAGAGATTATCAGGACTTGGACTAACTCTGGCAAAATAACTCAAAATTTGCTAAGTATTGGAAACTGGAAAGAGGGCTTAGATTATGGAGAGGATAAGAATGATAAAGGAACTGAAGAAATTAAGCCTGTTGTTAAGCAAAAGCCAAAGTTAAAACCTGTTAAGTTTGTAACTGTAAAGTCTGAAAATGAGAAATCAGAAGTTAAAGAGGAATTAACTTCTGACAAACTAAAACAGGAAAAGACAGCTGAAGTAAACATAGGCTTAATGACAAAGAAGCAGCTTAAGCATAAGCTGAAAGATGTTAAGAATGCAAATAAGGTAAAATCACCTAGGAAAAATAGGAATGGAAAGGAAGGTGTGAATAAAAGTAATGATTATAAACCTGTTCCTGATGCTCCTAGGAAAACATGTCATAACTGTGGAAGTTCTAACCATCTGGCTTCTTTTTGCAGGAAGAATAAGAATATTAACTCCTTACCTTCAAAATCAGGAGTTAAGAGTCAGTCTGTTAGATACAAACCACAAAATCCTTATTTTCATTGTGGTAGTTTATGACATTCCATTTATACTTGTAAGGAATATCATAGTTTGTACTATGATTATTATCAAATAAAACCTTCTTTGAAGAAAGTTTCCATTGTTCTTTCTAGTGTAAATTCTGATTCAAAGTCTGATAGTGTAAGTTCTGATAAGAAAAATGTTAACATAAACTCTGATGCTAAATCCACTGCAAATGTTAACAAACTTAATAAGACCAAAGGATCCAAACAAGTCTGGGTCCTTAAAACTAATAATTAGTGGTCTTTGTGATTGCAGGGCAACATGAAAAATATTCTAGTTCTGGACAGTGGATGTTCAGGATATATGACTGGAAATAGGGCCCTGCTATCAGACTTTGTGGAGAAAGCTGGCCCAAGTGTTTCTTATGGAGATGACAACATTGGAAAAACATTGGGATATGGCAATATCAATCTTGGGAATGTCATAATTAAAGAAGTAGCTCTGGTCTCAGGACTTAAACACAATCTGCTGAGTATAAGTCAAATCTGTGACAGAGGTTATCATGTTGATTTCTTTGAAGAATACTGTGAAATTATGAGTAAATCTAAAGGCAAAGTTGTTCTGAAAGGATACAGGCGTGGTAAAATTTATGAAGCTAAGCTTTCAACAAGTACTGATGGTTCTGCAATTTGTCTGATGAGTAGAGCATCAATTGAAGAAAGCTGGAATTGGCACAAGAAACTCTCTCATTTAAATTTCAACAATATAAATGAACTGGTCAAGAAAGATCTTGTGAGAGGACTGCCAAAGTCAGTATTTGCTCCTGATGGCCTTTGTGATTCTTGTCAGAAAGCCAAACAGAGAAAATCTTCATTTAAGAGCAAAACTGAATCATCAATTCTTGAGCCTTATCATCTACTACATGTTGATCTATTTGGTCCAGTGAATGTCATGTCTATTGCAAAGAAGAAATATGCATTGGTCATAGTGGATGAGTTCACCAGATACACATGGGTGTATTTCTTGCACACAAAAAGTGAAACTGCATCTATCTTGATTGATCATGTCAAACGTCTGGATAAATTGGTCAAAGATTCTGTGAAAATCTTAAGGAGTGATAATGACACTGAGTTCAAGAATTTGATAATGGAAGAGTTCTGCAAAAACCATGGAATAAAGCAGGAATTTTCTGTTCCTGGAACTCCACAGCAAAATGGAGTTATTGAAAGGAAGAATAGAACTCTCATTGAAGCTGCACGAACAATGCTTGAAGAAGCAAAGCTTCCAACCTATTTCTGGGCTGAAGCTGTGCAGACTGCTTGTTTTACTCAAAATGCAACACTCATTAACAAGCATGGAAAAACACCATATGAGATGGTGAAGAAAAAGAAGTCAAATCTGAAGTACTTTCATGTATTTGGATGCAAGTGTTTTGTTCTCAAGACTTATCCTGAACAGCTATCCAAGTTTGATCTAAAAGCTGATGAAGGAATCTTTGTTGGATATCCACTTTCCACAAAAGCCTTCAGAGTTTATAATTTGAGAACAAAAGTGGTCATGGAATCTATCAATGTCTCTTTTGATGACAAGAAGATTACTGGTCTTGAAGATTTCATTGACCATGATAAGCTGAGATTTGAAAATGAAGACTCAAATTCTGATACTGAAAATCCTGACAGTCTAAGTCCTGATACTGTAAACTCTGATGAATTAAACTCTGATGTTATTGAAACTGTGGTGACTACGTCAAAGGAAGATGCACCTATGCAGGGGGAGCATACTCAAGATCTTACCACATCTCAAGAAACATCAGAACATACATCTGGCTCTTCAAGTTCTGATTCGTCAAGTTCTGATAAGCCAAGTTCTGATAGTGCTGAAAATCTAAATTCTGAAGAATCCAACTCAGAGAGCTTAGTTTCAGGGGGAGCATCAGAAAATGAAAATGAAGACAGCATGGATCATAGGGGAGCATCCAGTTCTAGAGAAAACCTTCCATCTGCAAGGAAGTGGACAAAATCACATACACCTGATTTGATAATTGGAAATCCTGATGTATGTGTCAGAACTAGAACAGGTACTTCAAATAAATGTCTTTACAATTCTTTTCTCTCTCAGACTGAGCCAAAGAAAATGGAAGAAGCTCTTCAAGATGCTGATCGGGTGCAAGCAATGCAGGAAGAGTTAAATGAATTTGAAAGAAACAAAGTCTGGACCCTAGTGCCAAGACCAAAGAATAGATCTGTTGTTGGTACAAAGTGGGTATTCAGAAACAAAACTGATAGTGATGGCATAATTACAAGGAATAAGGCAATGCTGGTTGCAAAAGGATATTCTCAACAGGAGGGAATTGATTATGATGAAACATTTGCACCAGTTGCTAGGTTAGAAGCCATAAGGATATTTTTGGCTTATGCTGCTCATAAAAAGTTTACTGTCTTTCAAATGGATGTGAAAAGTGCTTTTCTCAATGGAGAATTGGAGGAGGTCGTATATGTTGAACAACCTCCAGGCTTTGTAGATTCCAAACATCCAGATTATGTCTACAGGCTTGATAAAGCACTTTATGGACTTAAGCAAGCTCCTAGAGCATGGTATGAGACTTTAGCTCAGTTTCTTCTGGAAAGTGGATTCAACAGAGGAACAATAGACAAAACACTGTTCTGCCTCAACCATGGAAAGGACTTACTTCTGGTCCAGATTTATGTTGATGATATCATTTTTGGGTCTACAAATGACAGACTTTGCAAGAAGTTTGCCAAACTAATGCAGTCAAGATATCAGATGAGTATGATGGGGGAACTTAGCTATTTTCTGGGCCTTCAAGTCAAGCAGGATGAAGAAGGCACTTTTATTTGTCAAACTAAGTATACCAGGAACTTGCTGAAGAAATTTGGAATGCAAGATTGTTCAAGTGCATCCACTCCCATGGCCACTGTAACAAAACTGGATAAGGATACTGGTAAATCAGTAGATATTACTGATTACAGAGGTATGATTGGCTCTCTACTCTATCTAACTGCTAGTAGACCTGATATCATGTATGCTACCTGTCTTTGTGCAAGATTTCAAGCAGATCCAAGAGAACCTCACTTAACAACTGTGAAAAGAATTTTTAAGTATCTTAAAGGAACAGCTGATATGGGATTGTGGTATCCTAGAGAATCAGATTTTAAACTAATAGGTTACTCAGATGCAGATTTTACAGGTTGCAAAATTGACAGGAAAAGCACAAGTGGAAGCTGCCAATTCCTTGGAGGCAGATTGGTTTCTTGGTTCAGCAAGAAATAAAAGTCAATTTCCACATCAACTGCAGAAGCAGAGTATATTGCTGCAGGAAGCTGTTGTGCACAGATTCTTTCGATGAAGAATCGGTTACTAGATTATGGGTTAACATATTTCAAAATCCCTATTTACTGTGATAATCAAAGTGCTATTGCTATGACAGGTAATCCAGTTCAACACTCTATGACAAAGCACATCAGCATCAGGTACCACTTCATAAGGGAACATGTGGATGAAGGTACAGTGGAATTACACTTTGTTCCAACAGATCAACAACTAACAGATATCTTCACAAAACCACTGTGTGAAGCCACTTTTACAAGATTGGTAAATGAACTTGGAATGGTTTCAAGTTCTTTTTCTAAATCTGCCTAGTTTTGTTCTGATGCATCAGACTTTATGATCAGTATTTACAGAATGTACTCTCTTTGTGAATTCTGTGATTAATTGAAATATGCGTTTAAGTACTGATTGTTGTCTGATATATGTTTCTAAACTCTGATAAGTGATATGTCTGTTTAAGTAACTATTCAATCCTATGAGGATAACTGTGCTAGATACTGACCTAGTAGTCTTCAATAAACAAATGATCCCATGTAAGAAGTAATTATTTTTGTGGAAATCTTATGGCACAAGCAAATTCTGATAATTGAGCTTAGTTGAGTTTACTTTATTTATCTTATTACTAAGTCACAAATTAGAATAATGCTACTCATCTGTTAAGTTCTGATACTAGTAAACTGCTGAATGTACTAAGTGCTGATAAACCTCACTTATCAAAAGAAAAAGCAAAAGGATCAAAGAATAGAATCAGGTACTCCTTTGAGATCTAGAGTAAAAATGTGGAAGGGACGACCCAAGTGCATTGCTGGTATTAAGTAAATATGCATTAGAAAAGCAAAATATTTTCTTGGTGACTTTTCACACTCTATGATTACTGGAGAAATACTCTGATTATAGCATAAATTCTGATAACCAGTCGTGACTCACTTACACTGAGAAGCCAATGTAAAATAGAATTTAAAAAGATGCATAAAATTAGCACAAAATAGTTGAGGTGGACTCAAGCATGAACTCATTCATCAGTAGGTTTCAGGATAATGACAGCTCTTTAGCAAAATTTTAGTTATGCCTTATTTCTAAGATGTACTGAAGTGAATCAAACTTTACTCTTTGTCTGCTATTTAGCTTGATGCACACACTAATCACTCCATCTGAATGATGAAAATTACTGTGGTGGTCTATGTTGTTTTAGATAAACAGTCATTGTGTCATTTTGCTAATTCTGAGGACAAGTTCTGGTTGCATATTCTGAAGATTAAGTTCTGAAGAGTATAACTCAGAACTTGTATGAGGATTTACTCCGATAAGCATTCCTTTTTCGAGTTAAGAAATTATGTTCTGATGACTGTTAAGTTCTGATATAAGTCTAAGTTCTGATATTACAGTCTAAATTCTTTACTTGACTTATCTGTGGATAAAATTTGATAACAGTCTCGGTTCAAACTAGAATATGTTGAAGTGGAAGATTAATAGTCACTATGGTTAGGGTTAATGGTATTCGTACTTGAACAGTCCACTTTTACTTGTTTCTTGTGCGCATTAAACCATGTTTTCTCTTTCCAATGAATGTTATTCTTTTTCCAAGTCCGGGGAGACGAAGTAGAATTAATTCTACCTGTCAGCCTTAAATTCCTTTGCGTATCCTGGTATTCACTTGCCTATATAAGCAACCACTTCACTTCAGCCTTCCCATCAAATTCTTTCTCACAAACTTACCTTCATACTTTTTCTTTCAAAAATACAATGGTCAGATACAACATGTTTTTGAATTACCAAACATTTAATATGGAGCTAAGCTGTGCTGAATGGCAGCAGGAATGGCACGTCACGGCCATTCCTGAGGAGATATGGGACTCTGTCCCACAGGAGGTACTGACCCACCTCCTGTTCTTCTATATGGATTACCATCGCCATCTGGAGCGATTGGAGGAGGAAAGGCTGGAAGCTCTCCGCCAGCAAGAGCGAATCATCCGACTCGCCATTCTGTTTGTCGGGAGTAGGAAGAAGAAATGATTTATTTTCTTCTTCCTGTTTTTCTTCATCATCAGCCTTGCCCTGCTTCTTGAGCTAGGACAAAGGCTGTTGATGTTAGGTTTAGTAGCTTAGGGACATCTTGTATAAGTACTGATGTAATTTTAATTTCATGAATGTATTCTCTTGATATATTAATGAAATTTGTTTTTGTTTCAAGATTTTGTCTCTAAGTTATTTTGTAATGCATTGATAAATCCTGATAATTATTCATATTCTGATGACCATATAAATTCTGTTTTAATTTAAGTTCTGATTTTTCTTTATCAGCACTTACTCATCTGATTTATCTTGGTCATTTTCAATTGATTTATTTTCAGAATATTAATGATGCAGTGAAAAATAATTAAATCAGTGGGAACGGTTTCAATTTTGAATTAAAACTGTTTCACCTTGATTAATGGAATATCTGGGTAAGTGAAACGGTTTTTCCTTGAAAACAGGCAAGTGGGCAAGTAATGATTACTGTTTTCTCGCGCCCAGTAACTATCCGTTATTACTGCATGTCTGACAGGTGTCCAACGGTAACATTTTTTTCAGAGTATAAGTACGATAGAGAGAGGATTTCTTTAATCTTTTATTTCCTTCATACTTTTTCTCTCTACTTGCTTTTACCCTCTCTTTCTCTCTTCTTCTCACGTTGGTTTTTCATACAGCCATTTTATCAAACACCTAACAAGCACTTTTAAATCTCAATTTTTCACATGGCACCTAAGGATTTAATCATTGATGGAGCTAAGTTTGTTCCAAACAACTATGCTGCAATTCTTGATCATGCTGAAGCTCCATCTGAATTGCATTTTGTGCAAGATCTTCTTGCACACAGTGAGATTGGGTATGCATTAACCCAGCCTTCAGTCTTTTCGAGCCAACAAGTTCTGACGTTTTGGCGGACTGGGCACTTTGATGATGGTGGTAGACATGGTACTCCTAGTATTGTTTTCGAAGTGGGTGATTCTTCTTATGCAGTCACTCCTAGTACAATACGCAAGGCTCTACATCTCCCAGAAGGTTGTACCTTTTCAATTCCAGAAGAATCAGCTCTTCAAGAGTTAATGGCAAATTTGGGGTATGAAAAGAGTTTGGCAAAACTTGGGCAGTTGAAACGGGATCATATCAGAATAGAATGGAGTTTCTTCTTCGACTGCATCACTAAAGCTTTTCGGAACAAATGTTCGAATTTTGACGCTATCCCAATTCTGAGTCAGCACATCGAGTATGCTATTATAAATCAAACTCATTTTGATTTTGTAACTAGTATAATTGGTTTTATTGGGGATAGGATGACAGAGGATAGGAATGTTGTCTATTTTGCTAGATTCTGTCAACTTATTTATACTTTTTGTACTGATGAACCTCAATTAGTCAGTTCCTCAACCCCACCTTTTAAAGTTGCAAAACGCTACTTTAATGACCTGGTAAATGCTGACACTAAGAAATCAGTGGTTAGACCATTACAGATTCCTCAGTCTGTAAAATAGATCCTAGTAAATGCTGATCCTGATAATTATAGGTCTGTTTACTCTGATGTCCAACCAACAACAAACACTCAAAAACCATCATCCTCAGCACCTACCACTCATTCTACTCAACCTACCCTCAGGAAATATCTCAAATCCTATCTCTCCACTTCACAGACTGTTCAACCCTCATCCTCAGCACCTACTGTGAAGCCTTCATCCTCCAAGCCAAAGAGGACAAAGACTGTTCCTCAAACACCTCAAAAGAGAAGGAGGATTGCCTTGAGAGATGAATCTGATACTGAGGACCAGGTTCCTTCTTCAGAACCTGTTGTAAGTGAAGCTGAGAAAGAGACTTCTCAGAAGGATTCTGGAATTGGGGGATCTAGGCTTCTCAAAAGGCTTAGAAGAATGACAGTTCCTGAAACTCCCAAGGAATCCAAATCAACAAAGAGATACAAGAAACAGAGGGCAAAAAGGCCAGTTTCAGATGATGAAGAGGAAGCAGCTAAGGAAGGGGATCAGGAATCTCTGATCTCACAAGACAAGGAATTTGCTACAGTCATTTCTTCTCCATCAACTCCATCTAAGGAAGCTGTTTCTGAAAAGGCTAACACACCATCTGTGTCTCCTGTTGATCCAGGCACAAGTGCTGATATTGATGTTCAAACCTTGGTTGTGCCTGAAGTAATTCTCTTAGAAGCTCCAACAGTAACTAATCCTTCAACAACACCTGTTACTGATGCTGTTCAAACTCCAGAGTTATCTACAACACCTTCTCTGCATCATGATGCTGATGATCAGACTTTCGGTGAGCATCAGGGTATGGCTGTTGATCAGAACTTAGAACCAGATCAGCAATTAGAGGATGCTGAAGCCTCCATTACTACACACACTGTTGTCTTATCAGAAGATACTGATTCTTTAAGTTCTGATGCTGCAAATGCTGGAGATACTGGTGATGCTGCTCCAACTGCAGATGCTGATGCAGCAGGTCCTTCAGGACATGCTCCTCAACAAACTATTCTTAAGTCTGAACTTATTAAGAAGTTTGTTACCCGAGAAGCACCAGTGCCTTGGAGTGAAACTTCTGCAGGACGGGAGTGGACTAAGGAATGGAACTCAGTTTCATGTGTTCCAAATGATATTCATCTTGCTGAGCACTTGACTAAATCTGATGAACTGTTAAATTCTGATGATTTCAAAACCCAGCTTAGAGTCACTGCATTGAGTACTAAACATCTATAAGGTCTTCATTCAACTACTCGTGCAGAGGTACATAAGATTCAGGAAGAATTTATTAAGCAAGGAGAAGTTTGGAAAATTGATAAGAAAAAGTTCTTCCAACCTACCTTTGACAGGATTGCTTCTATTGAGAAGACTCAAGATCATCAACAAGCCCAGATTGGTGATATTCTGAAAAATCAAGCTTCTCAGTAATCACAACTTAATGAAATCCAATCTTCAGTGGAATTGCTTGTCTCTCTTCTATTACCTGCTGATGCCAAAAAGGGGGAGAAAGTAATTAAGTCCAAATGCAAGACTGACAAGACACTGAAAGGTAAGGATGATGGAAAAGATGATCGAGGAAGCTCTGGAATAGGTAGAGGTCATAGTCAAGGTAGAGGATTCACATCAAGACAAGCTAGTCACAGGACAAGTTTTGATACTGGGAAAAGAATAAGTTCAGCTACTGGTAAAAGGATAAGTTCTGATGAACTTTTAGATCTTGATGAGGAAATGTCAAGACAGTTATTTCTTCAGGAAAATCCAGGAATGGACTTGGAGAGTTTAATGGAAGAAGAAGCCAGACTTAAATCAGAGAAAGTTGCATCTAAATATGAAGCTTCTGGTAAAAAGCCACTTCCAAAACTCAAAGGCATTGTGATCAAAGAAAGGACACATACTGAAGCAACATTGGCTAAATCACAACCGCAGATAGATCCAAGATCCAAGGGTAAAGAAAAGGTTGGTGAACCTATCAAGGTTTATGTGCCTCCTGAGAATGAAGAAATTACTGATGGAAAGGATGATCTTGCTCTGACTTCAAGAAAAGTTCTTAAAACAACCTCTGACATGGCTCAAGTTGTTCAGAGTCAAGAAGCTGTAAGTTATGATATTTTGAAGAAGCAAGTAACCTCTGACACAGCTCAAGTTAACTTGATATCAGAAGTTAGACCAAAGACACTCCTACCAGGATTCACTAAAGCAAAACAGACTCAATCTTTAAAGACTGCTGCAAGTGGTTTTGAAGCAAGAGTAGTTACTGGAAAGGAAGCAAGAGATAAAACTGGATTGGGAAGTGCTGATGAAAGAAGAATACAAAACACTACCAATGATCCAAATTCCTTGAGTGAACCAGGTATTGGAGCAACTCCTGAGAGATTGAATCAACTGGAATCTGTACAAATGGTTTACCATACCTACTTGAAAGAATACATCTTGTTGTATTTCATGATAGATAGTAGGGTTTATCATATAAGACAAAATGTCATTCCATTGAAGTATTTTGAAGAATTGGAGCATGTATTATTCTTACTTCAAGTGGATGACAGATTGACAGGGACTGCTGCAAACTATTTGAAGGATCAGATTCAGAGACAGAAAAGGCTTTATTCTGTTAAGTTTGACAGCACATACGTTCCAAAGTACAGAGATCACAAGGGTGATATAGTTGAAATGAAGCCCAATTCTGCTCCAATTATAACTACCTTTCTAGGGTACAGGGCTGTGGAATTCAATCTTGAGTCTGATAAAGCTTATTTGATCAGACTGGATCAGGATATAAGAAAAGCAAAGATCAATGATCTCAGAGCTGCAATCTTTCAAATTGGTGAAGATACTGCAGAGCTTAAAGATGCCAAAAGGAGAATGATTGATGAACTTAGATATGCTGAGAGATGTTTGTTGAAGAACTATCTCAGAACAACTCCTGACATCAGAGAGATCAGATAATGAAGCCAAGTCAAAGATCTACAACTGCTTAAATTCTGATATTTGTACAGACTGAAGTTGTTATCAGAAGTTAAATATTGGTAAAGCTTTAAGGACTGTAAGTTGTAGTTATCTAGTCTAATTCTCATGCATTTGTACTTAATGTTTTTGACATCATCAAATATTTGTTAAACTTGTATATTATGCTAATTTACAAGTTGGGGGAGATTGTTAGATATATTTGATAATGTCATGGCTAATATGATTTATGTTTAGATTTCAGATCTTACTTAACATGAAAAATCAGTACTTAACCATTAATCAGTACTTATACTGGAAGTCAGGACTTAAGGATATCCGTACTTATATTATCAGGAGATAATCATCAGAAGTTAGATATCAGAACTTAAGTGCTGAAGGACGTTCAGATAAGGACAGTAGCTGATTAAAGGAAAGAAGATCGAGATAAACATAAGAAGAGATATGCATGAAGAAGGAGTTTCGTGAAGAATGGAATACTTGGAAGAAAAGATATCTGATTGATATATTTTAGGAAGCAGAATTATATTCCATATCAATTAGTGATTATCTTGTAACTGTGTAGTATATAAACACAGACATAGGGTTTACACTATAAGTGTTATCATATTCAAGAAGATTATTCATTGTAACCCTAGCAGCTCTCGTGATATTTGTTCATCACTGAGAGGTAACAGTTCCATACTGTAACAGAGTTTATTGTTTCAATAAAGTTTGTTTTCTGTTACTTAAGATATTAAAGTCCGATTTGATTGTATTATACACTGTATTCACCCCCTCTACAGTGTGTGTGACCTAACAATTTAGGATAATTTTGTATTTCTCAATAAATTATAAATGGTGATTCAGTTCAATTGTGACTAAATCACGACGTTTATCATTCTCACACACTAATATGGATACATGAATTTTTTAATATTTTTTCCGAAATCCTTGTTCGAAAAATATTATATATATTAAAATGTGTACTACTTTTTATCTATGATTCCACTCTTGATTAGTAAATTAATTCATTTTATTGTAATTTTGTACTTCAAAGCTGATGTAATGATCATATTCTTGTATTTTGTTGCAGTTATTATAATTCATCGTTGTAGTGATTTTGTGAATTCTTACTTCGTATTTCAAAACCAAATTTATAGATCTTAATATCATTTTTTTCGAATATAAAACCGAATTTTTTCAATTAATCTTCACGAACAGTCAATTTTTCTTCTTCGTCACCAGCAACAGGTCCCCTCAAATTAATACACACATGGGAAAAAGGGAGGATGAAGGAACATTATGGGGGCAAGTTATGAAACGAGACAGTAGTTCACATATCTCAAACGATTGCCAATATAAGTCTTTTATGTTGAGTGCAACATATGATTGTGGAACATATTGAGGACGTATAATATCCTTAACAACTAGTTTACATATCCGTCGAAACTCACGTAACAAGTTTTTAATGTCAGCAACATGTTCATTGGTCAAGGGAGTCGAAGTAAGATTGGAGGTCGGAAGAGTGATTGTGTCACGAGCTGGTTGAATATCAGTCATGGCCGGTGTAATAACCCCAATTTTTGGAAAATTTTGAAACCCTTATGAATAGTGTTTTTGCTGAATGAGAAAACTTTTCATGCCACACTATGTAGGGGTTCTGATATGGATATCCTGGGATATTATTAGTACTCTATGTGGTATATAAGTGTATGTAAAGATCGACAGAATCCAATTCCGAACACTTTGATTTTCCCGGAAATCCAATAGATACGGAAAGAATTGAGTATAAGGTAACAGGATAAAAAGGATTTAAATTAAAGGATTATAAGAGAGGATCATAAAAGGAATACAATGTATTGAGAAAGGTTAAGGGAACCTAAGTAATAAGATCCCGGGTATGATCCTTCAAACGATAAACGAGAACGAAAGTTAAGCGAACCGTATAACATATCAGTGGTCATTAGGCAAACGATTAGGAAGTTAATCAAAGGGATTAGTGGGATTGATGTCATCCAACCAATAGAAAGAGGACAAGGAGGGGAGGATGACATCATGAGGATGACATAGGCATGACAAGAAAGGAAGGAGATGTGGTGACTTTTTAACCACACAAAATCAAGGGCAACTAGGTAATTTACTAAATCAAACACAAAAACAAGCCAACCAAGCCAAGCAAATCATTTTCATCAAAACACAAAAACCATTCTCTCATCCAAGCAAGCTTGCTCTCGGCTTTTACTATTGCAAATGGAGGAGAAATTCAAAATCAAAGATCCAAGCTTCCTAAATTGGTGAGTTAATTCCCTAATCATCTTCATGCTTAGTTAGGGCTATATCATGAGTTTAAGCCATCAATTCCTTCTCCATCTTCTTCATTTAATCAAAGAAGAAGACTATGAATAGTGTTTTCAAGTTTTTAACTTGAAGTTTTTCTTGTTTTTCTTGAAGATCCAAGCTTTCCTAAGACTTCTCAAAGCTTCTTAAGGCTTCCTAGCTCCTCCCACCACTCAAAGGAAGGTATACCATCTCCAAACCCTAGATTCCTATATATTATAAGATGATTTTGATTAGTAGGGTGCTATTGTAGCTTGTTGTTGTGATTTAGAGTTTGGGATTTGAAATGGTAGTGAAATGGAATGGTGAATGTTGTGGTTTTGATTAAAAGGACTTAAGTATGATTAAAGTTAAGCTTAGGCATAAGTATGAATGATTAAATTGAATTGGTTGGGGTTGTTATGATGTGATAAGGATGGATGTTGGTTGTATGTTGGATTTGAGGTTGATTTGGAATGGGTTTGAATGATTTAAAATATTGGAAATCGCGTAAACATAGCCGTCGTAACGTCCGATTTTCTGTAGACTGTTTTTGTGCATAACATTAGGACCCGAGAACCCCCTGCTAGATTATGACCACTGCCATGTTTAGATAGCTCATGTTACGAGCTTCGTTTTGATATGTAGTTCGTTCGATTCCGATGCACGGTTTAGGAGAAACGACCGTTTCAAGTAACGGCGTTTCGCGAACGAAACTTTTCCCCTCGCCTTACTTTGAAACATAGGTTAAAGACCAAAAAGGGTTAATTAATGTATGAAACATTTATGGTAAGTGTGTTAGGCAGTTGGTAAGACACTCGCGAAGGAATCGCCTTAAAACTCGTAAAGGTTAAATTATTAAAAATGGTGGAGCCGAGGGTACTCGAGTGACTTAAGAGAATCAGTAAGCGCAAAACAAGCGTTAGAGTCTTAGTTAAAGTATAGATTTACAAGTGACTTTGGTTTAATTCCAACTTACTTGTTGTTTATAGGTTACCAGACTCGTCCCGAGCCATTCGTAACCCCCAGTCGCTCAGGCAAGTTTTCTACCCGTTATACTGTTGTTGTGATGTAAATATATGTATATGCATTATCTTGTGATAGTGCATGATTGTTATTAGCAAATTTTGCGATATATTGGAGCATGCTGATATGGTATATATGCATGTCTATTTCGTAATCTGGTTATCTATCCGTGGATTTCAATGCTTATAGTTGCATAATACCTATGCTAGAAATAAGCAAGTAGTTGCGTATACCCTTAGTATAAGGGATAAAAGGTGAACATATTTCTAAACCGGGAGTCGAGAATCCCGAGTAGATTTTGTATATATGTATATATATATATATATATATATATATGGTTATAGTTTTCCAAACTATTAATCGAATAAGGTTTATTCGATAACTTTTAATTTATTAATTGAATCCTATTTCGAATATTCATTCGAGGGCTTATGACTCAGTTTGTTTTATCATTTGAATATTACTTGAATATTCTTTTGAGGACTTATGACTCCTTTATTTTATTATTGAATATTATTTCGAATATTATTCGAAAGCGTATGACTCCTTTATATTAAATGAATATTATTTTGAATATTCATTCGAGGACTTATGACTCCTTTGATTTTATTATCTGAATATTATTTGAATATTCATTCGAGGGCTTATGACTCTTTTATATTAATTATTGAATATTATTTGAATATTCATTCGAGGGCTTATGACTCAGTTTATATTATTTAATGAATATTATTTGAATATTCATTTGAGGATCTATGACTCCGATTATTTGCTGAGGTATATTCTTTATTTTATTAAAGAATAAGGTGTCAATAATCAAACTTATTTTCGATTATTCAAATAAAGATAGTACTTTCATATAAGTATATCTTTGGTTATTTAATACCCGTTTCAAGTATAAGTTTAATACTTCTACTTCAATTATTTTTATAAAGATTATTCTTTATGGGAATATTATTTAAATAATAATATTCAGTCATTTTCTAAATATTCTGGGGACTGATTTACTTCATTAAATCAGCTTTACTCCAAACACTCTATAAAGTGTTTTCGAGTCTTCAAAATGATTTTTAAAAGTTAGAGCGGATCCCAAAACTCATTTTTTTATATTTAAGATCTTCCTTTTTAAGGGGATTTAAATACTCGCTCAAAACCTGAGGGATCCGGCTCTGTGGTGTATTTTATATTCGCAACACGGTTGCAGTTTTGGTAAATGAATTGATTACTTGCCCAACGTTCGGGAAGTAAGTCCATCTATTGAGTCGGCATAAGCAACATGGGCTCAGTGGGCGTCCATGATAGTGTAAGTGGCTCAGTGGGAGTCCATCAAATGCATAAGTGGCTGAGTGGCAGTCCAACATAAGGTCCTATTGCGACCAGGGTGATGACCAGTGGGGAATTCGTCCATCTACTAGTAGAAAAGGTTACTTATGGGTATCTTTGCCTGATCAACAAGATATCTGGTTTATGCCAAAATTCTTTTCCTTTCCAAAATTCATTGGATGTTTCAAACTCTGTTCATACTTTACATGACAGAGGTTTTCAGGAAATGTATATGTGGATATATATATATATATATCAGAACTTAATGAAGTATATCATAACTTCATTTCCTTCAAAATATTTCAAAGATTGAATCTATTCAAGTCTTATCTTGTAGTCTCATCAGTGTGATGAACTTTTGAAATTAATTATAACTTGAACGGTGGTAGTTCAAGTAGTATTTGGAAAAGATATAAGTATATTGGAGTATCTTGTAACTTCATCTTTTAAACTTATATCTAGTAAATGATTATCTTATGTATGACAAAGATTTTCAGAAAAACGTTGAGACAAGGTTAGATATATGAGATCACCTTGCAACAATATTTTTATACAGTTATAAACTGGAACTCTGTGTATATTATGTATGGAAGAGGACTTCCAAGATTTTGAAAAGTATATATGTATATACTGAATATTTTGCGACTTCATCGCATTAAATATCAACTTGGTTCATTTCTTTTGACCAAGACTATCATGAGTACTATGAGAAGACTCATATACTATTAATCATTATACATATTATTTTGGTGGGCTTGCTGCTCACCCTTGCTTTCTTCTTTCATCACACAACAACTGATAGAAAAGATGAACAGAACCAAGCTCCCGATTCGCAAGCGATTAGGAGACGTTCCGCAGTTTTCTAGAAGCATTGATGCCGCCGTAGCTGAGGTAGGAACTACCAATAGGCTAGGCTTTCAACTTTTGATGTACCAGATTTATGTATATTTATGAATTGTAATAATGGCAAAGAAATGTAAATTTATTCAGAAAACCTTTTTAAGGTGTATTGACACATAATTGTGGAATAAAACGACTTGTGATTATTTTGGATATTCATCTCTGAGACTATAACGTGTGGTGTGTGTGTTTATTGTGGGGTCACAGTACAGGGTAGTTGAGTAAATATTAAGATTGGGTGTTATTAAGGGAAATGGAACTCGTGACAACCCGGATCCCCGACCCTAGATTTGGGGGTGTTACAGAAGTGGTATTAGAGCTAAGCGTTATAAACCTCAGAGATGATGTGACGTTAAGATAATAAGTTCACAAAGATAATAAGAACTCTTGCCAAGTTCATAGTCGGGCTACCTAACGTAGTACTGACAGTTAAAATCCTTATGTGAACCCTTATAAATATCGTGATAGGAGCGTAGTTCGTTATCGTATATGGTAGCGGGACTCCGAACCCTGAGGTTGAGGAGCAACAGCGCGATGATGTTTTATTACTAATTGGAGATCGGATTGTGGATCCGATAGAGTGTCCTAATGCAGGACCGGATGATGTTGATATTGAGGATGTAGCGGTTGAGGATGTTGTCCTAGAAGGGATAGTTGTTGAGGAGGATCCCATGGAGGATCCTGACAAGATTGGATAAAGGACCACTGATGAATTGATGACCATGGTTAGGTCGACTACCAGAGGTAGGATTGGCCGGTCACTACCGGAGGTTCGTTCAAGTTTGTAAAGATAGTAACCCCTTTAACGCGGCTTACTTGTAAGACTGAGAAGTTCGAATGGACAGAGAAATGCGAGAACAGCTTTCAAGAACTGAAGCAGAGGTTGGTGATGGCCCCTATGCTGGCATTGCCGGATGGAAAAGGAGATTTTGTGAAGTGTAGTGACACTTCGCACAAGGGCTTAGGGTGCGTGCTTATGCAGCACGGTAAGGTAATCGCGTACATGTCAAGACAATTAAGGTAATATGAAATTCGATATCCCCGCCCATGAGCTTAGGCTCGTGGCAATAGTTTTACCCTAAAGATTGGAGGCACTACTTGTATGGAGAGAAGTGCGAGAATTACCTAAGCCATAAGTGCTCTAGTACATTTTCACGTAGAAAGAGCTCAACATATGCCAGAGGAGGCAGTTAGAGCTAATCAAGAATAATGATTGGGAGATTCTTTATCATTCGGGGAAAGCCAATGTGGTGGCTGATGCCCTTAGTAAAAAGGAGAGACTCAAGATGATAATGTCTTTGGGAGAGTTATAAGAGATTTTGGAAATAGTAGTGAAGGTAACCGGAGCCGGTACCGAAAAGCTGTTTGAGATTGCAATAGAGATCGAATTATTAGAAAAGAGCATACGGTGCCAGAGAAAGATGATAAGGGAATAATGAGGTATTCCATAGAATTTTGGTTCCGAAAGTTCAAGAGCGTAAGGATGAGAAGTTAGATGAGAGCCATAGTTTGAGGAATAAGATTTAGAGCAAACCCTGAACGTGATAGTCAGGGAGGTCGCCATCAAGATAGAAGGAACCCATGACATAATGGAGTGGAAAATGAGGATTTTAAATTAAAAGATGACCCCAATTATGGGGAGTAGGATGAAACATTTCATACTAAGGAAACAGAAAGTCGAGTAAGGAAAGGAGACCCGAGACGGTACTCCTATACGGCAATTCATGGACCTGTCTAGACAGAACTTAGACTATTATCCCCAACCACCACCTTGAGGAAACAATGCGATAGGAAATTCTTTCAGGACCTTTAAGTCTCTAAGCTCTCAGAGTTCCAAGGAACAGGTTGACCTAGTCGAGGCAAGAGCCTGGCTAAAGGAAATAGAGGAATCATTTGAGATTCTGAATGATTGACGAACCACAAAAGACTGTTTTTGTCACTTACCCTCCTAAGAGAGAGACCACCCGCTGGTGAAAGACCAAGAAAGGCACGGAGCCAGAGGTTAGAATAAACTGATTTAAGTTCAGTCAATTGTTTTCGGGAAAGTAATTCCCAAAGATAAGGAGATAGTGTAAAAGCTTTGGAGCTAGAACAAAAGTGGATGAGTATGATGAATTATGAATCTAAGTTGTAAAAGTTATCAAGATTCGTTCTGAGGACACGAATCCAGAATGACGGGATGTTTGGAATCAATACTTATGTTGTGTTAGTTCATGAAATAATGATAAGAGAAAGGAAAATAAAAAGAAACTGAAGTGGAAAGGAATATAAAGGCAATAGAGTTTGAGGTATGATAAGGGAGTTGGGTATGAGGAAACCCTAAAGACTCGTAGCAATAGACATAGAAAAGTATGTAATCGTCAGGATGAGGGTGATTCACCATGAGTTAAAGTTGATGGTTGAAGGCATACGAGTTATGTACATTTTATCCCCTTTAAGTTGGGAGGATTCAAGGAAACCTTTAGATAGTTCGAAGGATAAATAATAAGACGCGGATAGACTAAGGAGACAAGAAAGTAAGAAAGTAGGAAAATTGGATGAAGGAAGTGACCTTCAATAATGTGAAATGTAAGACCGGTGGCTCGATACTCAGAAAGGGAGACGCCAGGTATGAGAGGTATCCCAACATTGAGGTGACTGTTGAGATAAACAACAAAAGTAAATAAGGAATTATTAAGAAGAAGTTCACGTTGAACATGACCAATATCTTCCAGAACATCCATGTTATCATTACCAAATCAGAAAAGAAAAGCGGATGACCATTGTTATCTTTTGGAGGCCATATGGATTGACCTCAATTTGAATAAGGATGCTATTATGAAGTTAGGTATAGACTATCGAGGTGGGAATGATGAAGAAGATAATCTATCAAGGATATATGACTTGGTTTATCCATGGATGGATGCATGTACCTTTTCAAAGGTGGAATTAAGGATAGAACATCGGTAACTTAAAATGAATCCTAGGGGAATGCATAAAGGTTGGCATTTCACCCTTAATAGGGATAGTATGAAATTTGACAGTATGAATTGGAAAGGATTAAGGTAATAACAACCTTTAAAGAATCAGTGGAGAATTTTTTTTTCAAAAGTATATAGACAATGATTCTAGTATTAGTATATGGTATTTTGATATGCCCTGTATCTAGGGAATACAGGAGGAACGATTCAAGGATAACCTTAGAGGTTTTACAAGGAGAAAGGTAATATTCAAAATTCTCAAGAATAGAAATGTTGATAAAGGAAATATGACGTAATTATATTGATGCCAAGTGAGGCACGTGTTAAACCACGAGAAGGTATGGATCGAACCAGTAATGGTCGAAATTGTTCAGGGCAATTAGGACTTAAGATAAAAGATGCTCTAAGTATAATTGAGAGTCAGTCGTGATAGTGATTAACCTCTAAAGACTAAGGCAATAACTTATGGGAAAAAAAATGGTGATTTTTTTTTTACTCATCAGATTTTAAGGAAAGCATTTTCACATAAGCTGTGATTGAAATAAGGTAGAAAATTTATTTGGAGGTGGTTAAAATGAAATTGACTGTAAGGAAATTTTACTATCAGGAAAGGCCAAAGAGGTGGCCGACACTTTAAAGGTAAGAGGATAATTATAGGCGCTTGTGCCAAAATAATACAGTGAGGATGGTTAAAACTGTGAAGGTTGTATTATGGTTTGGAAGATTGACATTCCTTCTGATGATTGTGCAATACCCAACCGTAATAGTAGTTGGTAAAGGTTTAATTCGTGTAATCGCCATGAGCGGGCTATCTATCTTAGGAGGTCCTATCTTGAGAATAATCCAGGACCATGTTTCAAAAAGGACTAGATGAACCCTTGAGTTAATTCTTCTATTTAAGGCATATGATTAAGAATGGTATTAACCTGCTATCGTTGCTTTAATTGAAACTCTTCTGCACTTTTATCTGCTTCATGTCATGAAAGTACGTCAGAGTTTGGAGTGTTCTTCATGAATTGTGATTGGTGGTTATGTTAACTCCTTAAGAGAATTAGATACGAGATGTATGGACTCCGTATGGTTAGCTATTAAGACTTCAAGGAAAATGAATGACTACAGTAGGTCAGTGGTGGACCATAGTAAGGCAGCAATGATTCTGCGAGTATTGAGCTGAATACAACCGTGAGAGTTGTATTGGAATGGGTGTTGAGATTGAGTACCACTAATCGGGTCGTGGTAGTGTATAAGTTATCATTAATAGACTAATTAAGTAGAGTATCTACCTAGTGAATAATTATTCTTTCTTATCAATAGAGAGTCGTATTATTATACGAGGAAGGTTGCGGTGCAAGCATAGAATTCTAGTAACGATGATGTATAGAATGAGATCCCAGATTCGATTTTCGATGTCGAGGGAGTTTCAAAGGTGATTGTGTATCAGCTCGAGGAAGAGTGTGGGTCCATAGAATGATGGACGGGATAGCGAAAATATTTAGGCATGGGAAATACGAGGCTATAATGCTTAATGTTGATTTATATACGTATATGATTTGTTCTCCTATGACAAACCTCTATAGTTCAGAGGTAGATTCCAAGCCAGATATTTTGTGGCAGTATATTTTTTCATATATACAATTCTCTTCAATTCGTTCTTTTCTCTTCTTTTCATTTCATGTAAGCTGAGAAGAACAACCCTTCCAGAAAGGGGAGGTATTGCCGAATGACTATCTATCTGTGTGATAGAAGCCTAGTAGGATACCAACTATTGTTTAATTGCTTGTCAAGTACTAAAGGCTGGCCACCTTCTGTACTAACTATGCGATATAACAAGTGTTCATGATCATAGTGATCTCTCAACAAATTCCTTTACTTCTATTTGATTGATCAAATTTTGGAAAATAGAAACAACTGAAAAAGGAGTAATAAAGTGGTGGTAGTATGCGGAATGGGAACACATTCGTGATACTAAGGTTGACGTGGTTATTAAAAGGTTATAGAACGCTAGCGAGCAAAAGTATAACCCGTATAATATTAGGAACGGAAGGTAGTAGCGATTACGAACTGGAAAAGAATGGGTATTGAGAAGCAAGAGTTCTAATGATTGGAAGCTATGATGAGAGTCTGTGTAATAGACTTGAAAGAATTTGGAATGATCACTTAATTCGGATTGAGTTATCTTACGACAATAGATCATATGTCATTATCGAGATGTCGCCTTTTGAGATCCTTGAGGGAAGACAATGTCGATCTCCCTTATGTTAGGATGAAGTTGTAGAGCGCAAGATGCTCGGACCCGCAGTAGTCCAAAGGACCAAGGATATGATAGATCTAATCAGAGGACGGCTGGTAGTAGCCCAAGATGGACATGATAAGTATGTTGATTTGACACGAAAGGATAAAGAGTATGAAATAGGGGACCTAGTAATGTTATAGGTATCCCTTGGAAAGGATTGATGAGGTTCGAAAAGAAAGGAAAGCTAAGTCTACAATTTGTTGGACCCTTGGATATATTAAGACGTTTGGGAAGTTAGCATATGAGCTAGCCCTAACCCCGAACATGTAGCAGGTCGTAATGTGTTTCACGTATCAATGTTAAGGAAGTGTAATTCAGATGCCAGATAAATAGAGGCATATGAGCGCATAGATATGCAACCCGACGTAACCTATATGGAGCAACCAGGAAGGATTATAGAGTGAAAAGGAACAAGTGCTTAGGAGAAGGATTATCAAACTAGGCAGAGTTTGGTGGTAGAACCACAATGTGGGAAAATTGACTCGAGAGTTAGAAAGTGTAATGCTAAGAAAGTATCCCCATTTGTTTTCTATTTGATTCCGGGACGGAATCCTTTTAAGGAGGGGAGACTGTAATAACCCCAATTTTTGGAAAATTTTGAAACCCTTATGAATAGTGTTTTTGCTGAATGAGAAAACTTTTCATGCCACACTATGTAGGGGTTCTGATATGGATATCCTGGGATATTATTAGTACTCTATGTGGTATATAAGTGTATGTAAAGATCGACATAATCCAATTTCGAACACTTTGATTTTCCCGGAAATCCAATAGATACGGAAAGAATTGAGTATAAGGTAACAGGATAAAAAGGATTTAAATTAAAGGATTATAAGAGAGGATCATAAAAGGAATATAATGTATTGAGAAAGGTTAAGGGAACCTAAGTAATAAGATCCCGGGTATGATCCTTCAAACGATAAACGAGAACGAAAGTTAAGCGAACCGTATAACAGATCAGTGGTCATTAGGCAAACGATTAGGAAGTTAATCAAAGGGATTAGTGGGATTGATGTCATCCAACCAATAGAAAGAGGACAAGGAGGGGAGGATGACATCATGAGGATGATATAGGCATGACAAGAAAGGAAGGAGATGTGGTGACTTTTTAACCACACAAAATCAAGGGCAACTAGGTAATTTACTAAATCAAACACAAAAACAAGCCAACCAAGCCAAGCAAATCATTTTCATCAAAACACAAAAACCATTCTCTCATCCAAGCAAGCTTGCTCTCGGCTTTTACTATTGCAAATGGAGGAGAAATTCAAAATCAAAGATCCAAGCTTCCTAAATTGGTGAGTTAATTCCCTAATCATCTTCATGCTTAGTTAGGGCTATATCATGAGTTTAAGCCATCAATTCCTTCTCCATCTTCTTCATTTAATCAAAGAAGAAGACTATGAATAGTGTTTTCAAGTTAAAATCAAAGAAGAAGACTATGAATAGTGTTTTCAAGTTTTTAACTTGAAGTTTTTCTTGTTTTTCTTGAAGATCCAAGCTTTCCTAAGACTTCTCAAAGCTTCTTAAGGCTTCCTAGCTCCTCCCACCACTCAAAGGAAGGTATACCATCTCCAAACCCTAGATTCCTATATATTATAAGATGATTTTGATTAGTAGGGTGCTATTGTAGCTTGTTGTTGTGATTTAGAGTTTGGGATTTGAAATGGTAGTGAAATGGAATGGTGAATGTTGTGGTTTTGATTAAAAGGACTTAAGTATGATTAAAGTTAAGCTTAGGCATAAGTATGAATGATTAAATTGAATTGGTTGGGGTTGTTATGATGTGATAAGGATGGATGTTGGTTGTATGTTGGATTTGAGGTTGATTTGGAATGGGTTTGAATGATTTAAAATATTGGAAATCGCGTAAACATAGCCGTCATAACGTCCGATTTTCTGTAGACTGTTTTTGTGCATAACATTAGGACCCGAGAACCCCCTGCTAGATTATGACCACTGCCATGTTTAGATAGCTCATGTTACGAGCTTCGTTTTGATATGTAGTTCGTTCGATTCCGATGCACGGTTTAGGAGAAACGACCGTTTCAAGTAACGGCGTTTCGCGAACGAAACTTTTCCCCTCGCCTTACTTTGAAACATAGGTTAAAGACCAAAAAGGGTTAATTAATGTATGAAACATTTATGGTAAGTGTGTTAGGCAGTTGGTAAGACACTCGCGAAGGAATCGCCTTAAAACTCGTAAAGGTTAAATTATTAAAAATGGTGGAGCCGAGGGTACTCGAGTGACTTAAGAGAATCAGTAAGCGCAAAACAAGCGTTAAAGTCTAAGTTAGTTAAAGTATAGATTTACAAGTGACTTTGGTTTAATTCCAACTTACTTGTTGTTTATAGGTTACCAGACTCGTCCCGAGCCATTCGTAACCCCCAGTCGCTCATGCAAGTTTTCTACCCGTTATACTGTTGTTGTGATGTAAATATATGTATATGCATTATCTTGTGATAGTGCATGATTGTTATTAGCAAATTTTGCGATATATTGGAGCATGCTGATATGGTATATATGCATGTCTGTTTCGTAATCTGGTTATCTATCCGTGGATTTCAATGCTTATAGTTGCATAATACCTATGCTAAAAATAAGCAAGTAGTTGCGTATACCCTTAGTATAAGGGATAAAAGGTGAACATATTTCTAAACCGGGAGTCGAGAATCCCGAGTAGATTTTGTATATATGTATATAAATATATATATATATATATATGGTTATAGTTTTCCAAACTATTAATCGAATAAGGTTTATTCGATAACTTTTAATTTATTAATTGAATCCTATTTCGAATATTCATTCGAGGGCTTATGACTCAGTTTGTTTTATCATTTGAATATTACTTGAATATTCTTTTGAGGACTTATGACTCCTTTATTTTATTATTGAATATTATTTCGAATATTATTCGAAAGCGTATGACTCCTTTATATTAAATGAATATTATTTTGAATATTCATTCGAGGACTTATGACTCCTTTGATTTTATTATCTGAATATTATTTGAATATTCATTCGAGGGCTTATGACTCTTTTATATTAATTATTGAATATTATTTGAATATTCATTCGAGGGCTTATGACTCAGTTTATATTATTTAATGAATATTATTTGAATATTCATTTGAGGATCTATGACTCCGATTATTTGCTGAGGTATATTCTTTATTTTATTAAAGAATAAGGTGTCAATAATCAAACTTATTTTCGATTATTCAAATAAAGATAGTACTTTCATATAAGTATATCTTTGGTTATTTAATACCCGTTTCAAGTATAAGTTTAATACTTCTACTTCAATTATTTTTATAAAGATTATTCTTTATGGGAATATTATTTAAATAATAATATTCAGTCATTTTCTAAATATTCTGGGGACTGATTTACTTCATTAAATCAGCTTTACTCCAAACAATCTATAAAGTGTTTTCGAGTCTTCAAAATGATTTTTAAAAGTTAGAGCGGATCCCAAAACTCATTTTTTTATATTTAAGATCTTCCTTTTTAAGGGGATTTAAATACTCGCTCAAAACCTGAGGGATCCGGCTCTGTGGTGTATTTTATATTCGCAACACGGTTGCAGTTTTGGTAAATGAATTGATTACTTGCCCAACGTTCGGGAAGTAAGTCCATCTATTGAGTCGGCATAAGCAACATGGGCTCAGTGGGCGTCCATGATAGTGTAAGTGGCTCAGTGGGAGTCCATCAAATGCATAAGTGGCTGAGTGGCAGTCCAGCATAAGGTCCTATTGCGACCAGGGTGATGACCAGTGGGGAATTCGTCCATCTACTAGTAGAAAAGGTTACTTATGGGTATCTTTGCCTGATCAACAAGATATCTGGTTTATGCCAAAATTCTTTTCCTTTCCAAAATTCATTGGATGTTTCAAACTCTGTTCATACTTTACATGACAGAGGTTTTCAGGAAATGTATATGTGGATATATATATATATATATATATATATATCAGAACTTAATGAAGTATATCATAACTTCATTTCCTTCAAAATATTTCAAAGATTGAATCTATTCAAGTCTTATCTTGTAGTCTCATCAGTGTGATGAACTTTTAAAATTAATTATAACTTGAACGGTGGTAGTTCAAGTAGTATTTGGAAAAGATATAAGTATATTGGAGTATCTTGTAACTTCATCTTTTAAACTTATATCTAGTAAATGATTATCTTATGTATGACAAAGATTTTCAGAAAAACGTTGAGACAAGGTTAGATATATGAGATCACCTTGCAACAATATTTTTATACAGTTATAAACTGGAACTCTGTGTATATTATGTATGGAAGAGGACTTCCAAGATTTTGAAAAGTATATATGTATATATACTGAATATTTTGCGACTTCATCGCATTAAGATATCAACTTGGTTCATTTCTTTTGACCAAGACTATCATGAGTACTATGAGAAGACTCATATACTATTAATCATTATACATATTATTTTGGTGGGCTTGCTGCTCACCCTTGCTTTCTTCTTTCATCACACAACAACTGATAGAAAAGATGAACAGAACCAAGCTCCCGATTCGCAAGCGATTAGGAGACGTTCCGCAGTTTTCTAGAAGCATTGATGCCGCCGTAGCTGAGGTAGGAACTACCAATAGGCTAGGATTTCAACTTTTGATGTACCAGATTTATGTATATTTATGAATTGTAATAATGGCAAAGAAATGTAAATTTATTCAGAAAACCTTTTTAAGGTGTATTGACACATAATTGTGGAATAAAACGACTTGTGATTATTTTGGATATTCGTCTCTGAGACTATAACGTGTGGTGTGTGTGTTTATTGTGGGGTCACAGTACAGGGTAGTTGAGTAATTATTAAGATTGGGTGTTATTAAGGGAAATGGAACTCGTGACAACCCGGATCCCCGACCCCAGATTTGGGGGTGTTACAGCCGGGTCACTCAGTGCGGTGGCTGAGTCACAAGCTTCTCCAACTCGGTTTCAGGGACGGCCGATAGGCTAATTGAATTCCTAAATAACTTGCATTTCTACAAGCCAAATTTGTCTACGACTGTGATTGATTTTCAGATAACGGCAAGAACTCATGAATATGTCCATTGTACAATTTTGTACAATGAGTGAGGTCATTTTTTTATTTCAAAACTTGGAAGTTTCTAGGTGTTATACATTGTCTTAACAAATTTATGCATCAATAATAACAAATTTTATATCAATTTAGAAAAATTTTAATAATTGCGATTTTTTTTATCATTTTTGTCAAATTTGTATTTAATATTTCAGTAACTATATGAATGACATATACAAACATAAATTGTCAGTTTTTTATTTAAATTAAAGAAAAAAGACTAGCACGAATTTTGAAATATAATTGATCTTACAATAAGAATGACAAACTTTGTGAGTATAATGACAGTGTTTTGCCCCATTGCAGATTGTCAGAGAGCTTATAGATGAACAAAAAAGAGATTTTAGGTTACAATGCTAGAAACTTAACCAAGCTAAACCAAAATACAGAATTAAAAAAGTGACTTTTAACTACTCATCAATTAAAATATATGCTTTCCGACCCCAAACTAAACCAAGATCTTTAGGTTACAATGATGGAAACAAGAATTTCCAAATTTTCATAAATATTTTTTCTTTCTTTTAAATCTCTTTTCAACAATTCCCAAACTCAAACTCAAACCACTGGTATAACATCAAAAAGATGTATACTAGGCCAAACGATTCAATAACATAAGTAATATAAATATATACAAATGAATTTACATAATTAAAACTTACTCTAGTTCTGCAAATCCTGGAAAACCATCTTTATAAAAGCTTATTTCTTGGCTTTTCTCGAATTATGCGGATGAACAACGTCGGTCCACTTCTCTCTGGAAGGTTAGATTTTAAAACAGGTAAGTATGAGCCAAAGAAATGCTCAGCAAGTTCAGTATAAAATATTTATGATCTTTTGATATAAAACCGATATTTGCAATGGAGCATAATATTAACGGGATCCATTAACAATAATTGCTAAACCATAAAATTAGTTAAGGAATCCAATAATTATTTCCTCAACCGTATTCAAAACCATTTTGATATATTTGAGAAAAAATACTTCAACAATAATTTGAATCTCATTAAGGATCAGAGCTCGTAAAAAGTATTTATGGGAATATCGTAAATAACAATATGAAAGAGTGATTATAGATCGAATCATAAACTTTATATCAACTTTATTCAAAATCCCAATCCTAATATTAATACTTATTTTGATGTCAATTTCATCTTAGATATCGACACTATTTTTTGATGCCAACAACATCCCATACTAAAGTCAATAATAATTTAAATATTTTTACCAATTTTTGATATTAATAGCAAATTAAATATCAATATCAAATTTTTGATATAAATCACACAACAACAATATCTGAACAATCATGAAAGTTATCATAAGCTTAAACAGTAAACGATAAGTTTTAGATTGGAATCCTTAACTTGACGGATGTATTATCACAACTGATCAGTTCGTGTGATAACACTAGATCATGATTCGTGGAAACATGTCCAATAACACAAGTCCTCAAATAAAAAGGCAACATATTGACCTTTGTCAAAAGTTTTGTTATAAATATTTAATATAATATATGGCCATCGCGGGACCGCCGTCACGACCACCTACGCAGTCATCCAATCAAAAATATTTTTCTTAAAAGAATCAAATCAATCGGCATCCTGATTCACATAACTCCCCATTTCACATGGTCCGGAGTAATTGCAATAACTGATGGCGAGTTACTAGAATAATTAGTTATTCGCTAATTACACCATAACGATTCACTGTATAGAGTATATCTTGATAGTATAGTTATTCACTATTTATCGAAAAAGGGAGATTATTTTCTAGCAGAACAATTACTAGAATATTATGATTTCAATAATTTAATGATTATCCGTATACAATGTCTCCCAAAAACCTTTATAATATAATTTAAATTTCGAATATATAAATATTTATTAGTTTTCAATTTAAAATAGGAAAGAGGTACTTGCATAATCAGAATTAAATATTTTTTTATTTAAAACATTTAACTATTCTAGAAGTAGAATAGTGGATAAATACATGCCTTTGGTCATTAGGTATTAGTTACACTCGCAATAACACAACAACCTTTGTCTTTCATCTCAAGACATCACCATCTTTTATTTCATTTATTCTCTTATCTGTTGCTCTTTGCGGTTGCTACAAACCCGATAAGCCATACAATTCAAGCATTTACTTTTGACCTCAATGTCCGGTCTTGATGGTCTCGAACGATCCACATTTATAGTTAAAATATAACACTTTAATTATCTACAACTCGCCGAACTGCTCATCTAAACTGCATCATCTACCCGTAAGATAACTGACACATGCAGAAATAACTACACACACGAATCACGCACCACATAGGCACGTAGTTCAAATAGCACGTAAACACATAATTTACGTATTACATAACTCGGTTCGTCAAAAGATTAAGTTGGATATGTGTAAAATTAAAATTGGGTCAAAATACGATTTTTCGGTAAATTACCGACTCAGAACGGCTCGCAAAATAAGCGACCTTTCGATAAAAACAAATTTATTTCTCGAAAGTATTTTTAATATAAGAGAAATATTTTCCTAAGTCTAGACACGTTCATTTCATTCAAAACGGACAAACGGTCTATTTAATATAAATAAGAATAAGAATAATTCAATTATTAATCATATTAATTAAATATCCCATACTCTACAAATTTTAAAAGCTCAAAATAATTTTAAAATATTATTTGGATTTATTATAAATAATTTTATTTCATTTAACTATTTATAAATAAAATTAATCAGTTAAATGATTAATCCATCAAATAAATAAATAAATTAGAGAATAAGGATCCTAAGGTTAACCTTAGGAAAATTTTCTAAAGTAATGGTTGACTTGAGTATATTATATTTGTTATCAAATTGCTTACTTTCCTAATTTAAAGACATGCAAAATACATGGTAAGTAATAAATAATAATAAATAATTTGAATTAATTATTTACATGTATTCGTGATGACCTTAGGAAACGTACAATAAGGTTAACCTTAGGATCCTTATTCTCATAATTTAAAATAAATTAAAATATAATTAAATTAAAATTGGATTTTCAAAAATAACATAAAGAAATTTTTTTGGAATTAAAATTATTTATTAAAATATTTTAAATAAATTTAACCAGATACATTTTGAATTATAACTCAATTTTTGAAATTAAAAAAGATTTTTTGATTTTTTTTTAAAATAATTCAATAGAAGCATATTTTTGATTTTGGATTTGAGAGAAAAAAGATCAAAAGCAGGTCGAAGCCGGGTCGGATTGGCGGGTTGCCAAGAACAATCTAGGCCGCCAAGAACAAGTTGTCGGATGTATGGAAAACCCAGAAACCGGTGAGTTTTCCGGCAACCTCGGAGATATACGGTAAGCCATAACATAACAAAACTAAATCATTTCCGATCGTTTTCAATCTTAAACTGATGTCTGCACTCCCAGCAATCCAAAGATGCTCAAAACTGTACACTCGAAATTTCCGATTCCGATCAAAACCTAACATGAATCAAGTTTTTACGGTGAATTACGAATTCAGTCAAAACATCACCAAAATTAACAATTTATATGCCAACATAAAGCTACGAAGATCTATAATCGATTCTTCTCCACGAGCAAATAGAGTATACTACACTCTTTCTTGGGTCATAACAAATATAGAATTTAAGCCCTTCGATCATTAAATTGATTTAAACTTTACGATTTAAATTTTTTGTTCGACTATAACCCTTCAGAAATCAAACACCAATTAAAACACATAAATCGCCCCAACAGATCATGACAAAGCTTATTATAACTTCGAAACCTATCAATAATCAACATGAAATATGAACCCAGATTCAATAAACTCGATGAATATCGAATTTATAAAATAAGCGACCTTATTTAATGGCGGGGTTTACTGGACCACAAATGTCGACGTGGAAAAGTTCTAGAACACATGCAACTATCCACGAACTCATATTTGGAATCGGATCCCGGTGATGTTTTTCGATGAGACAATCATTGCACATCTCACTTGTTGTAGTGAGTTTTGATAATCCGTTAACCATATTCTTATTTTCCAATTTTTTTAGACTTTTATAATTCAAGTGACTATACCTTCGATAACATAATTTAGTTGTCTCACTTACATTTGTGTAAAAAAAATTGTTGATCATGGAAGATGGGAAATAAGATTGACTTTATTGTTGTGTAAGCACTTTAAACATCCTATTTACAGTCATTCGAGATTCCACAATAAGTCCTCTACCTGGATGATAAATCTTGCAAACACCTTCTTTAGTCACAATTTTTAGTCCCTTCTCTTGCAATTCTCCCATGTTCAAGAGATTAGTTTTCAATTCTGGAACATAGTACACATCAGTTATCGTGTGTTGGACACCATTTAGAACAAAACTTACATTGCCTCGAGCTGTGACATTCATTCTGTAATTGTTGCCCAACTTCGCAGTATGTTGAAAACCTTCAAACTTAGAAAAAAGAGTTTTATCTCCGCACATATGATTTGAGCAGTCTGAATCTAGATACCATGCATCTTCTCATTTTCCTTCGGTCTTTTTAACATAAGCCATTAACAATAAATCAGCTATTTCTTCAACCATTGCATAGTTGGTTTCATTATTCCAACTTGGACATTCATAATGATAATGGCCCAATTTATGACACCAAAAACACTCTATAGTTGTCTTTGGTCCAACATATCTTCATCTCCCCTACCTCGTCCTCTTGTTGCACCACTCCATATAAACATCCTTCCACGTCCTCCTACACCGTATCATTCATCATAAGATTCCTTTAGTGCTTACTTCTCCTCTCTTTCTTTCTCTTTGGTGAATTTTTATTCATTTACCAAAAGTGAACTCTAAAGAGCATCAACAGAGTGTGTATCAATGTCTTTTGATTCCTCAATGGAACATACTATGTATTTCCATTTTCCAGTCAGAGTCCTTAAGATCTTCTCCACTATTTTCTCATCAGTCATGACTTCCCCACAGTTTCACATATTATTTTCCATCTATATATCACTCAACCAAATTAATCATTGATTGATTCTCCATAGCCAACACTCCAAAACTTCTCCGGTTTCGATTTAATTGGGCTCGTTGAACGCGGGCATTGCCTTGATATTTTAGTTTCATCGAGTTCCAGGGTTGTTTAGCATTCTCTTTCTTGGTAATTTTTTTTCAAAATAGACTTGTTAATGGAGGAAAACAAGTAATTTTTTTCTTCAGTCTCGCCTCGTCAAGGATTTTCTTCCCTACATCCGGAAATGCTTCTTCCTTTTCTGTTGGAAGACACAAAATAAAAATGCCCAGGATTTCCGCCTTCAACGTTCGTCCGTGCTTTCAGCATAACGGACGAACCTTAGTTACACAGGTTTGGCCTATATAAACACAATGAACGTAAGAAACAAAGGACAATTATCTACATGCTCAAGCTCTCTCTACTTTCTCGTATTTTCAAAACTATTTCTACACTCAGATTACTGATTCTCACACCGGAGTTGAATCGGGGGACAAACCCTCACATTTTCTTCCCTTTCAAGTCTAAGCCGAAGGCTGTTCTTGAACGACCGAAAGACATTCTTGCATCTGCAGGAATCTGGGCATAACCGGGAGATTTCATCCCCACCTTCTGGATTACTGGGTGGGACTAAATCAACAATCTCAGCACGTAAGCGATTCTCGGTACTGTGAGGCATGGTGTTGAGAGATTGTGCTGAAGGAAACCTCGATTAATCGTTGTGCCGCTGAATAGTCGTGTATGTGGAATGAGAGAAGACGCCAGGGCGTCCCTCTTTTAGATTGAATTTATGAGAGAGTTTTTAGGAAATAAAAATAAAATAAAAACTACCCAATAACCCCTAAACTAAAATTAAAAATACATCGCAAAACTCCAAAAATCCAAAACTCTTTGGAACGGAGAAAGTTCTCCATGACCAGACTCCAAAGATCATAATCCCCGTCAAACTTTAAAATACAAAGTTGAACATAACCGATGTTTGCTTCTGCACTCATCTTTCTCTAACCCACTCTGATATCATATGTTAACCCCAAACAATCTAACAACTAGAATTACAGAAGGGGGTTGAATGTAATTCTCGATTTCTTTTAGATTTTAAGAACTTCTCACAAATATAAATATATCGTGTTGAATATGCAAAAGTACGGAATAAAAATATAGATGTGTTCAAACACAAACTAATTCAACACAATGATTAAAAACTTTCTGGTGGATTGAACTTACCCACCATATATTGATGAGAACTATGTGATGCAAAAATGCACACAGTTGCTTACAAGTATGATACACTTAGAACAGAGAAATTCTTAACAGATACAATTTTTTCTATTTCTCAATTCTTGCTTGCTTAATTTTCAACTTGCTACTATTGGTTTATATATCACTAAGTTACATGATAAAAAGACAAACTAATAAGACAAAACTGTCTTAGTCTAATTACATGTTGCTCCATTTCTCCATCCAACATCTTTGAATATCTTCAAGTTACCATGGAAGTGGAAATGCTTTTTTGTTCCCTAAAACCTGTTAATAGGCTGCCACATTCCATTTGCATACAATTAACCCATGTGACTGTCAAGTCACTATTAACTGTTTTTTAAATTTGATCATCCGTTAAAACTCTGTTGGATCATCCATTGAGACTTTGTTGGATCATCCGTTGAGAGTCTGGTTGATCATCCAATGAAACCTTGTGGAACATCCGTTGAGAGTATCTTCATAGTAGTTAACTCTATTTCTTTTATGCAAGATTACAAGGCATCTAATACTTACAATTAGCCAACCTATTTTGCATATCAGTCTAGTAGTCAACATGACTTAGAATATCCTACAACTTCTAGTTCTCTAAGGCATTACAATAAGCAGGAATGTGCTACCAAAACTTATTTAAACATAAGCTACTCTTTCAACTGATGACAGGGCACATTATCCGTTGAAAGCTATAATTACACTTAATCAAATATACTAAGGTGTGTTTGTAGCATATTATCAAGTCTACAATATATTCCTAACAATCTCCCCCAATTTATGTCTACTAGAATTGTAGGAATAAATTTAGAGGGACTTGATGATAAAAAACACCTTTTTACATAGATATTATTCAACAATAGATGTTATTCCCAAGGAACTAACAATGAGATTTACAGAAGGGGGGTTGAATGTAAATCTTAAAACTTTTTCAAGTTTTGAGCAGTTTTAAAAGCTAAGTGTTATGATGAACAGATGTGTGTGAATTGCTTTGAGCAGGTGCAGACAGATGTATATTCAAGACACAAATGTAAAGAACACAAAGGCTTTAAAAACTTTTCTGGTGGATTTGTTGTTCCTCCAGAGATGTGTATTTCAGAAAATCTGTGATACAAAGAATTGATCACAGCTGCTTCCTTGTACAAACTAGATGATTTTCTCTCTATGTTTTTCTAAACAGCTCTGGAAAATTCACATCTAATTACTAGCTGCAACTTGGTTTATATATCACCAAGTTTACAAGTGAAGACAAAGATAAAATATAATTATAAAATAGTTATTCACATGTTTCTTCTTCATTTCTCTATCCAATGCAATCTAAGATAATCTGTGAATCTTTGAATACTTCCTTGTTTGCACCAGAATGGAAATGTTGCTTTTTCTTGATTCCTCCAAGAGGCTACCACATTCCAATTATCTCTGTCAACCCATGTGCCTCTGTCAGCTTATGAATTGTCACTATCAACTGCTATTGAACTGAGCATCCGTTGAAGCTTTCATCCGTTGATGCTTTAGCAGTTGAAGCTTTATCCGTTGATGCACTCATCCCTTGATGGATGTTATCCGTTGAAGCTTTAGAGACATCCGTTGAAGCTTTGTTTCTCATCCGTTGAAGGCCTTTAATCTATCAGTTGATATTACTTCATTTATACAAAATTACAAGGCATGAAATATTTATAATTAGTCCTCCTATTTGCATATCCACTAGTAGTCAACATGACTTATAATTTCTCACAACTTCTAAGAATTATAACTTAAATGTAGAGACTGAAATGTGCTACAATACTAAACTTATATCTAAGTAAAGCTACTATATCAACGGATAGCCAAGATGGCCTTATCCGTTGAGGCTACAAATACTAGATTTCTACTTAAGTGTTTTTTTAACTTATCATCAAACTAATACACATATTCCTAACAATCTCCCCCTATTTATGTCTACTAGAATTGTAGGCATAAATTCAGGGTTAACTTGATGATAACAAAACACTTAACAAATATAAGAGTTGAAATCAAGTAGAAATTCAAAAGTGCTGCAAAAGTGTATGTACTGAGATAGAATTGAAGATTTACAGTGTTTCCAAGGATGTTCCTTTAGTCTGAGCAAATCATTTTCTTTTCCTTTGTTCCCTTGTTTTATTCCCTAGCCTCCTATCATTTTTCTCTACTTGGAGTTGGAGTTTTCTGTAAAATTCAGCTTCATCTTCTTCACTGATATCCAACTTAGATTGCATGTCCTTGAGAGTTTCATTACTGGCAATTTTAAGCTGGTCTTCAAGTCTGAAAAATCTTCTGACTCCTTTATTGTCTCTGAACTTCATCAACCAATGAGGTGATTTATGAATTGTGATTCCATGCTCAGGGATGAGTAATGTTCTAGGCAAGGAATTTGACTCCCACCAATTCTTCCTTATGCTGGCAATCTTGTTGAGAATCTCAGTTTTGGCAGTCCTGGTAAAGCCAATATCCCTTTTGATAGCTGAGTAGACTCTAATCAAGGTAGAATAACCCTCACTTAGAATTCTTTGAAGAGGCCAAGTCCTTTCCATATTTCCTTTATGTTTGAACACTAGCCTTTCTGGTAGCTGTTTATAGGCATTTATTCCCCTTACTTCCTCCAGCTCATCCAGAAAGAGTTCAATATCCGTATGTTCTTTTATGTCACAAATATGAACATAATCATCCTTTGAGGCTTGTAGCTTAGGCTTAGGCTTATATTTCTGAGTGAATTTACTTGAGGTTAGGGGAGGTGTTGATTTAGATTTTCTTTTCAGTTTCTTTGGTGGTGGAGAGGTAGTTAGGAAGGTAGGCAATTTGATGGGGTCCCAATCAATAGGTTCCTCTTTAGGGATGATTGGTTCACCATGAATATTTATACTGGGATCAGCCACAACAGGTTCAGGAATAGAGGGTAGTGGTTTAGATTTTGATTGGGTTTCCTCAGTGTCATCTTCACTCTTCCTTTTTGCCTTGACCTTCTTTCTGTTCCCTTTCTGCCATTCCTTTCTTTCCTCACTTCTTTCCTCCACACTCTCACCAACCATATTTCCCATATATGCTTTCAGCCTTGTCTCCTTCACTCTTATCTTCAATCTTCTTCTTTTCTTCAATTTGACTTGACTTTAGCTGATTTTCAAGTTTTGCTTGTGCTCTTTTGTGAGCCTTCAGCTTTTTAGCTTCTTTCTTTAGCTTCTTGGTCTCTTCCCTCTTGGCTATTGAGAATTTGGGATGTCCTTGCAACACACAGATGCTTTTTCCCTCTCTATAGATGATAGCCATATTCATTCTTTCCACTACATCCTTGGTCTCTTTGTGCTTTATGATGTTACCACCCAAAACTTTGTCTTCATCAGGATTTGGAAGAGGAAAATCCATTTCTTTTAGTTGAGCAAAGCTTAGAGGGTTCTTTGTAGAGTCCTTGTTGAATCTAGTGGTTGGCTTGAGTACCATAGGCTTCAGGTTCCTGAAAGAAGTTTCTCCAACCTTATTCCTCCTTACTGGCTTGTGCTCCATTGTGATTGGCTCAACTTTTGTGCTATGTTTCACAGATAAGGATTTTGTAGTTGAAGAGCCAAACACTTGTTGCATCCTTTCATCAATTTTTCTCCTTTGCTCTTTCACCTTCATCTCAGCTGCTGCTAGCTGGATTAGATCAATTCCATCAAGCTTTCCTTTGATTTGAAGTGTTGGAGAAGTAGTGATGGCAGGAACTAGCACTTTGGATATTTGAATGTGTGTAGATGGCTCCCCTTCCCCTTCCCCTTTATTCTCCCCCTTTTTGTTATCATCAAGGAGAGGGGTCAAGCCCTGTGCTTTAGCCAGTTGCACTAGAAGACTAGTCCGAGACTGTTGATTGTGAAGAATGGTGACCACAGAGTTTTCAATAGCTTGAACTCTTTCCTCCAATTTGGCCATCTTCTTTTCAGCATCTGACTCTCTTCTCAGTCTCAGTAATAGTTCCTGTATGGTACCAAAGGGCATGATTGAATCCAACTTCTCAGAATTGTAGGACTTCAAGTCAGCTATATCCTTCTTGAGTTCATCCACACTTAGATTCTGTCTTAATTGTTGGAGCTTCATGAGATGTAGAGAATCTAGGTGGGCTTGAAGAATAGCCTTGGTACCAGCATTTGAAGTTTCCAGAATGGCCTTTTGGATAGACATGACTTGTTTGACTAAGGATACATTGAAATGCCCTGGTGTAGATTCCTTTGTCAATGCCCATTCAGGTAACTTTGGAATAGAACTTGGGCCTTCAGCTCCCCCTAAGTTCATGCTTCCATCAAAAGAATCAGAGTCATCATCATTATAATTTACTCCAAATTCTTCAAATGGCTCACCAGCTGTAGAAGGCATCCTATTGACAGCAGCTTTATCCCTTTGTAGAGATTCTGAAGTATGTACTAGATTTAAGGTCTTTTCTGCCTCCTCATTGCCCTGAATAGCCAATAGTTGATAGGCTGACACAGGATGAGTAAAAGTGTCAGCATCCAAGGAAATATTATCAATTACAGCTTTGTAATGTTGCTGAAATTGTCTTCCCTTTTCAGCATCATTCACAATCATTGACTCACTAGCAATGGCTGGATCCACCCTTATACCTCCTGTACCTGCTTTTCTCTCAATTTCTCTCTTTTCTTGCATCAGGGGCTCCCCCTGGCTCACACTCCTCACACCCTCACCTTCACCTACTAAGGTGGTACTCCTCTCACTTTTTTTTGCCATGCTGGAAGAAATAGCGTGCATATGTAGACTCTCAAGCTCTCCTTTTGCCTGGGAGCAACCCAGCCTCTCACTCAAGTTTTCACTCCCTTCCCTCAATCCTAGAAGTAATTGTACAGTAACCATGTCTTCTACACTTGGAATTAATTCAGTTGTTTGTGTAGAGACTATCAACGGATAGGGAATATCCGTTGAAGGTGAAACTGATGGTATCAACGGATAATTGCTGTTAAGCTTATCCGTTGAAGGATAACCACTTGTCAACGGATGAGGAATATCCGTTGAAGAAGGAAAAGAAGTAGAAATTTAAAGTGACATAATTGTTGAATCTGTGTGGATTGATTTTAATTTAGGTGACATAGATTCTTCAACTAAGTCTGAAAGAATTGGCTGATGATCCAACAAATCATCTAAAAGATGATGATCACCAGTATTTGAGTGGGGCTCCTCCCTGAGTTGTAAAGATGGAGAATCAGGAATTGATGTGAATATCATGTCCACATCCAGAGATGGTGATGGAGAATTTGGTGATTGATGTGTGTCAATTTTGAGAGAATGGGGCTGTGACTCCACATTTGTTGGAGTCACATCAAGCTGAATTTGAGAAGGCATAGATACATGTGGTTGTATCTGTGCAGTGTGTGCACCCTGTGTGGAAACTAGGGTTTTGACCTTCTTTCTTCTTGTGAAGGCTTTTACAGGTGAGTGTGTGGCTTCAGTGTCCCTCCCTCTTTTGTTCTGTGTCCCTGGTTGAGGACTATTTTCAATAGCTGCACCCTTTTGGGAGGAACCAACTAGGGATGAGTTTGAATCCTTTTCAACCACCACAGTCTTTTGAGAAACTGTGGCTTGGCTGGCTTGGGTACCACTCACCTCTCCTACCTTATTCTGGGGGTTTTCTTGATGTTCAACCCTCCCCTCACCACTAACACCCTGTACACTCCCCTCAAGGTTCATGGTAGGTGTTACAACTGTTGTCTTTTGAGAGACAACAGAGGTGGCTTTCTTTGACTTGGATTTTGAAACTTTAGGTTTGGTGGCCTTGTTAGGAATCTGTTGGGGCATTGACACAGATCCCATGGCCACACTTGAAGGCAAAGAAGTGATGGGGTTGGAAGAAGTAAGAGTTGAAGAAGTATTTACCTCACTTACCTGAGGTGCATTCATGATTGGTAAGTATACCAATGGCACCTGACTGTTGAGGTTAATTCTCAAAAGGTCTGCAAGGACCCTCTTCTCTTGTGCCCAACATTTGAGTTTATTACTCTCATTAGTTATGACCAAACCTTCAGCAACATGGTTAGCCAATAACATAAAGAATCTAGCATAGTAGATATTATGAGGTCTATTAGCCTTGTTACCTAACCTAGTACCCAATTCTAGCATAACATAATTGCTAAAATTAAAGTACCTATCAGAAACCAGCATATAGAGCATATTAACAAGAGATGAAGTTATTGCATCAAAATTACTAATTTTCCCAGAGAAAACCTTGATAAAGGCATCACTAAGAAAACTCCATTCTTTCCTAAGGCCTTTTCTCTTAATACTGCCTAAACTAGTAGAATCAAGGGAATAGCCTATGGAATCTAACATGCTAGATACATCATTATCAGTGTGTAGTGTCATAGCATTGTTTTCAGGTAATTTAAAACAGGACTTTATATCATCACAGTTAATACAGTAATCCTTACCTTTGAGAGAAAAAGTGATGGTCATATCAGTGGGGATGAACTCTGCAGTTGTCCATATTTCCTCAACTACTTCACATTAAATCATTGGGGCTTCTAGCATTGCATAGCTTAGTTTGCACTTTTTGATGAAGTCCATCATCTTGTGATAATCTGAGTGGGCTTCATTCTTTTCCACCAAAGCAACGAAATTGTTTTTCTCATAGACAAACCCAGATTGGGACATTATCTTTACTACTGGTGCCATTGTTGTGAGTAGAAGTTGCAGAGAAAGATTAAGAGTTTTGGGAGAGAAAGAGAGTAAAAGCTTTTAAAAATTGCAAGAAAGCGTAAAGTGAAAATAAGAATTCAAAGGGGCTTTTATACTTTCTCAAATTAAAACATAAAGAGAATGATTAAAAAATATTTTTAAGTGAATTACAGCCGTTTGAGAATAAAAGAAAAACTGTAAGTATTCTAAAAATTGCCTTTAATACAAATACATACAACTGTGTATATATATGTATCAACGGTTAAGTAAATAGAATCAACGGCTGTGACTCACTCAAAACGACTGATGTGACACTTCAACGGATGAGGTAAACAGTTATCCGTTGAAGATTAACACAGTTTTATCCGTTGAAGGATAAAATTACCAGAAATGTATTTGTCTTTCAACGGATAATGGACATCCGTTGATAGAACAATTTTGGCTTTCAACGGATAGGGAATATCCATTGACAGAATAAACTTTACTTAAATCCAACTTTGTTCTTACAACAAATTCATTTCAAGCTTCAAAACAAATTACAATTAGAACATGAATTTATGAATAATTAAGCATACCTAGCTCACTTACTAATCTTGTGAATGTTGATTCATCAAGTGGCTTGGTAAATATATCCGCAATATGTTTTTCACTTGGAACAAAATGAAGTTCCACTGTACCATTCATCACATGTTCCCTTATGAAGTGGTACTTGATGTCAATGTGCTTGGTTCTTGAATGCTGCACTGGATTTTCAGTAATGGCAATGACACTTGTGTTGTCACAGAATATTGGAATTTTGTCAACATTTAGCCCATAGTCAAATAGTTGATTCCTCATCCATAATATCTGTGTACAGCAACTACCAGCAGCAATGTACTCAGCTTCAGCTGTTGATGTAGAAACATAATTTTGCTTCTCACTGAACCATGACACAAGCTTATTCCCTAGAAATTGACAGGTGCCAGTTGTACTTTTCCTGTCTATTTTGCAACCTGCATAATCTGCATCTGAGTAGGCAATTAGATCAAAACCAGACTCTCTAGGGTACCAAATTCCTAGATTTGGAGTCCCTTTGAGATATCTAAAGATTCTTTTAATAGCAACTAAGTGAGATTCTTTAGGATCAACTTGAAATCTAGCACAAAGACATGTAAAAAACATTATATCAGGTCTACTGGCAGTTAAATATAGAAGTGAACCAACCATACCTCTATAGCTTGTAATGTCCACAGACTTTTCAGCCTTGTTTAATTCTAGCTTAGTGGCAGTGGCCATGGGAGTTTTTGCAGATGAACATTCCATTAAGTCAAATTTCTTTAAAAGATCATGAATATATTTAGTTTGACTAATGAAAATTCCACCACTAACTTGTTTAACTTGTAAACCAAGAAAATAAGTTAGCTCTTCCATCATGCTCATTTCATATTTACTTTGCATTAACTTAGCAAATTTTTACAAAGTTTATCATCTGTAGAACCAAATATGATATCATCTACATAAGTTTGACCAAGTATTGTAGAGCCATTAACATTTCTAAAGAAAAGAGTTTTGTCAACAGTACCTCTTGTGAAGTAATTTTCTAGGAGAAATTTTGACAAAGTCTCATACCGGGCTCTAGGTGCTTGCTTTAGTCCATAGAGTGCTTTCAACAGATAATACACATGATTTGGAAAATTTGGATCTTCAAACCCTGGAGGTTGACTCACATAAACTTCTTCCTCCAATTCTCCATTCAGAAATGCACTCTTGACATCCATTTGATAGACTTTGAAATTGGCATGGGCTGCATAGGCTAGAAAAATTCTGATGGCTTCAAGTCTCGCAACAGGAACAAATGTCTTATCAAAATCTATTCCCTCTTGTTGAGAATAGCCCTTGGCAACCAATCTAGCTTTATTCCTTATGACAATGCCATTTTCATCCATCTTGTTTCTGATACCCATTTTGTGTCAATAGAACTTTTGTTTTTTGGCTTGGGTACCAGCTTCCATACTTTGTTCCTTTCAAATTGGTTTAGCTCTTCTTGCATTGCTAAAATCCAATCTGGATCCAATAGAGCTTCTTCCACTCTCTTAGGTTCCTCCTGTGATTGAAAACTACTGTATAGACATTCATCTTGAGTAGCTCTTCTAGTTTGCACCTTAGATGTTGCATCACCAATGATCAGTTCAAAAGGATGATTCTTGGTCCATTTCCTTTGAGGTGGTAGATTAGCTCTAGATGAGGTTGCCTCAGTATTGTCTTGATGTGAGATAGAGTGTTATTTGGTTGAAACCCCCCCTGTGTTATTGGTCTTTTGTAAGGAACTGGGAGTTCTATCAACTGATGATGTAAATTAATTATCCGTTGATGAACTATGATCAACGGATGCTCCATTATGTACTTTAACGGATGATGCACTTTGTCTTTCAACGGATGCTGCATTACTCCTGTCAACGGATGCTGAATTATGACTTTCAACTGATGCAACATTTTGTGCATTATCCAAAGGCAGATTTTGAATCCTTTTTGAAGTGTCTTCTCCATCATTCTCATCTTCACTATCATCACAATATATCTCAATGTTGTCAAATTTGAGTCCTACATGATGTCCCTCATCTGTTAGTCCATCAATCTTTTTATCATCAAACACAACGTGCACATATTCCATAACAATGTTGGTTCTTAGATTGTAGACCCTATATGATTTTCCAGCAGAATAACCAACAAATATCCCTTCATCAGCCTTTGCATCAAACTTTCCTTTGTGATCAGGTTGGTTCCTTAGAATGTAGCATTTGTAACCAAAGACATGAAGGAAGTTTAAGGTTGGTTTTCTTCTCTTGAACAATTGATAGGGAGTCATGCCTTTTGCCTGATTGATCAAAGAAATATTCTGATTACAACATGCACAGTTAACAGCCCCAGCCCAAAAATATGTTGGGAGTTTTGACTCTTCAAGCATTGTTCTTACAGCTTCAATTAGTGATCTGTTCTTCCTTTCCACCACACCATTATATTGTGGAGTCCTTGGAGCTGAGAACTCATGCATGATCCCATTTTCTTCACAGAACAACCTCATGGTAGTATTCCTGAACTCAGTTCCATTGTCACTCCTGATATTCCTTACTTTGAAATCTAGATGGTTGTTGAATTGCTTGATATGATTGATAATGATTTCACTAGCTTCATCCTTTGATCCAAGAAAATAGGTCCATGAAAACTTTGAGAAATCATCTATAATCACTAGGCAATATCTTTTCCTTGAAATTGACAATACATTGACTGGTCCAAAAAGATCCATGTGTAGCAGTTGTAATGGTTCATCAATTGCTGATTCAAGCTTCTTACTGAATGATGCTCTCTTTTGCTTCCCTTTCTGACAAGCATCATACAGTCCATCCCTTGAGAATTCCACTAGAGGCATTCCTCTAATTAAGTTCTTTTTTACTAGATCATTCATTGTCTTGAAATTCAAATGGGACAGCTTCTTGTGCCATAACCAACTTTCATCTTGAATTGCTTTGCTGAAAAGACAAGTAGTTGATTCTGCATCTGTAGAGTTGAAGTCAACCAAGTACACATTCCTTTTTCTAACTCCGGTTAGAACCACTTTGTTGTCCTTCTTACTTGTGACAACACAGGCTTCAGAATTGAAGGAAACAATATTCCCTCTGTCACATAGTTGACTAATGCTCAATAGATTATGTTTGAGACGATCAACTAATGCAACTTCATCAATGATGACATTTTCCTTTGAAATCAAGCCATATCCCATAGTGAACCCTTTGCTGTCATCTCCAAAGGTTATGCTAGGGCCAGCCCTCTCCTTGAACTCTATGAGCAGGGTGAAATCTCCTGTCATGTGCCTTGAACAACCACTGTCCAAGTACCATAGATTCCTTCTTTTTCCCTGCACACAACAAAACCAAATCAAGTTGATTTTGGTACCCAAGTTTCCTTGGGTCCAGCCTTGTTAGTCTTTTTCATAGACTTCACACTTCCTGCACCTTTTGACTTAGGTAACTTTGAGTCAACCTTGATCTCAGATGTAGTTGGTTGAAGTGTAGGGTTAGTCACAGAATCATTTAGCACATTTGATTGAATTTGATAAGGCATAGATTGTGCAAATATATTATTCTACATAGGCATGTTGTATGGCATTTGAGGCATACTAAATGCAGTAAAATAAGGATTGTTAACATATGGCATGTTTGTAAAATGTGCATGTGGATTCTATTGAGACATAACAGGCATAACATGCAGTGGTGACATAGACATGTTAGGCATGAAAGGAGTTAAAGACATGAGAGCATTCTTAACAGATTTGCAGTTAGCAGATAGATGATTAACACTACTACAATGCACACAACTTTTTCTTGGAGCATACTTATCAGGTGTGTAATTGTTGTGTTTATTAATCCCTACCTTCCCATTTTTATTAGATTTTCTTTTAGTTTCATTTTTATCCTCAACCAACTTAAGCCTATTTTTCAACTGATCTAAAGTCATATGTCCTAAATTCACCTTACTGGCATCTTTGGATGTGCTAGCTTCTTCTTTGACAAAGTTCTTGGAAGTTGAACCAAACTTCTTACTGAGATTTTTCAAAATATTCCTTTTAGAATCATTTTCCTGCTTCAATTGATGAGCATTCAACGGATGCTCCTTTTCTTCCTTCAACGGATGACTTTCATCATCCGTTGATTCCACATCCGTTGACAGTCCATCAATTAATTCTATTTCCTTTTTGTTTTTCTTCTAGGCATTCTCACAGAGTGATTCAATTCCTTGAACCTTGACAATTTGAGCACTAACATCCCTAGATGTTTTCCAGGCCTTGATTACCTCTTACTCACATTCTAGTTGTCTAGAAAGAACTTCTACTTTCTTAACAGACTCTTCTAGTTCACTCTCAATAGATAAGCATTTGATTTTAATCTTTTCAAGCTCAATTACCTTACCCTCTAACATAGCATTCCTATCACTTAAAAACAAATTATTTTCTTTAATTCTTGTGTTCTCTTTAGCCAGTGATTTAAGGGAAACACGTAAATGATATAATTCAATGGACATATCATTTATAGCTTCATTGCATTCATTTTTAGAAAGCTGAGAGAGGTCAGTAGTGATTACATGGTTGTTTGATGAACTAGTTTCATTTTTATCAGAATTAGCCATCAGGGCTAAGTTGACATACTCCATATCATCATCTTCATTGGCTCCATCAGCTGCCCGGTCATTTTCCTGAGTCAGAAAAGCCTTTTCCTTTTATTTGAGCAATTTGAAATATTTCTTTTTGTAATCCACTTGCTCAAATTTCTTCTTTTCAGAAGTTGGCTTTATGCACTCACTTGCAAAGTGTCCACTTGTGCCACAGTTATAACACTTGAACTTAGATTTGTCCACCATGTTCTTGTTTGGCTTAGTGGCTCTAGTGTTTTTCTTGAATTTCATCTTTGCAAACCTTCTGGACAGAAAAGCCAGATGTTCATCAACATCATCAGAGTCATCTTGACTGGAATTGTCTTCAACCTCAGCTACTCGCTCCTTTCCCTTGCTTGATTCTGATTTGCTTATGCCAATTTTGAGACTTGGCATTGTCTTTTCTTCATTCCTGGCTTCAGTTCTCTCATTTTCAGCTACAAGGGCAACTGGTCCACCTTTTCTCTTTCCCTTCTCCAACATCTCATCTTGCTCCATCTCAAGTTCATAGGTCTTCAAAATTCCATATAATCTTTCAAGTGTGAGGTCCTTATAATCTTGAGAATTCCTTAGTGAAACAGTAATAGGTTTCCATTCCTTTGGTAGAGACCTCATAAATTTTAAGTTGGAATCCTTGACTTGGTACACTCTGCCATACAGCTTCAATCCATTCAACAGTTTCTGAAATCTATTGAAGGTGTCATTCAATGATTCTCCTTCTTCAGAATGAAAATATTCATATTGTTGAATGAGAAGCTGCATTTTGTTTTCTCTAACTTGTTCAGTACCTTCACAGATAAGTTGCACAGTATCCCAAATTTCCTTAGCAGGTTGGCTGTTAATGACATTATCAAACATATCTTTGTCTAGGCCATTAAACAGAATGTTCATGGCCTTCTTGTCCTTGTGAACCTCTTCAATATCTTCATAAGTCCATTCTGCTTTTGGCTTGGGAATAGACTGTCCAACAGCAACTGTGGCAGTGGCAGCTGTGGCCACTTTATGAGGGATGCGAGGACCATTCTCAATGCAGTTGATGTAGCTTTCATCTTGAGAGAGAAGATGTAGATGCATCTTCACTTTCTAGTGATGATAATTATCTCTTTCCAGGATTGGAATCTTCACTCCAATATCCTTCTTACTCATGTTGTTAATAGAATAGATCTTTAAACTCTTTGTATGTCAAGAGCTTGCTCTGATACCAATTGTTATTCCCAAGGAACTAACAATGAGATTTACAGAAGGGGGGTTGAATGTAAATCTCAAAACTTTTTCAAGTTTTGAGCAGTTTTAAAAACTAAGTGTTATGATGAACAGATGTGTGTGAATTGCTTTGAGCAGGTGCAAAGAGATGTATATTCAAGACACAAATGTAAAGCACACAAAGGCTTTAAAAACTTTTCTGGTGGATTTGTTGTTCCACCAGAGATGTGTATTTCAGAACATCTGTGATACAAAGAATTGATCACAGCTTCTTCCTAGTACAAACTAGATGATTTTCTCTCTATGTTTTTCTAAACAGCTCTGAAAAATTCACATCTAATTACTAGCTGCAACTTGGTTTATATATCACCAAGTTTACAAGTGAAGACAAAGATAAAATACAATTATAAAATAGTTCTTCACATGTTTCTTCTTCATTTCTCTATCCAATGCATTCTAAGATAAATTGTGAATCTTTGAATACTTCCTTGTTTACACCAGAATGGAAATGCTGTTTTTTCTTGATTCCTCCAAGAGGCTACCACATTCCAATTGTCTCTGTCAACCCATGTGCCTCTGTCAGCTTATGAATTGTCACTATCAACTGCTATTGAATTGAGCATCCGTTGAAGATTTCATCCGTTGATGCTTTAGCAGTTGAAGCTTTATCCGTTGATGCACTCATCCGTTGATGGATGTTATCCGTTGAAGTTTTAGAGACATCCGTTGAAGCTTTGTTTCTCATCCGTTGAAGGCCTTTAATCTATCAGTTGATACTACTTCATTTATACAAAATTACAAGGCATGAAATATTTACAATTAGCCCTCCTATTTGCATATCCACTAGTAGTCAACATGACTTATAATTTCCCACAACTTCTAAGAATTATAACTTAAATGTAGAGACTGAAATGTGCTACAATACTAAACTTATTTCTAAGTAAAGCTACTCCATCAACGGATAGCCAAGATGGTCTTATCCGTTGAGGCTATAAATACTAGATTTCTACTTAAGTGTTTTGTTTAACTTATCATCAAACTAATACACATATTCCTAACAATAGATAAAACAAATAAGTGTTGCAAATTTATTGAAATTGACAAAAGAAAGCTCATAAAGAATCTCACAAGCCATTTTTCAAGGTGCTCCTCTAGTCTGAGCAAATTAATATTTTTCTTCTTGAATGTCTAGTCTTCTTTCCCAACCTTTCATTGTTCTCTTCAATCTGGTGTTGGAGTTGTCTGTATAACTCAGATTCATCATCATTTGATTGATCCAGCATCTCCTACATTCCCTTGAGACTTTCATTGTTTGATATCTTTAGCTGATCAACTAATATGAAGAAACTTCTTATGTTCTTTTCATCCTTGAACTCCATTAATATGGCCTCAAATGCACTCTATCCCAAGTGTAAGGAATAGTTAAGACTCTTGGGAGTGCATTTGGGTCTCTCCAGCTTTATCTTATTCTTTCAATCTGGTTGAGTATCTGCTTCTTGGCATCAATATTAAAGCCATAGTTTTTCTTGATTGAGGATAAAATATTCACTAAGACGGAGAAGCCTTCATTGAGAATCCTATGAAGAGGCCATGTTAACTCCTTTCCACCCTTGTACCGGAACACCAATCTCTCTGGGTGTCTCTTGTGGGCATCAATTGATCTCACTTCATCTAGCTAATTCAGATAAAGATTGATGTATGAAAACTCTTTAATGTCACAGATAAAGAGTTGATCTCCTTTATTCACTGTAGGTTTGGGTTTGGATAGGGTTTTGGATTTGAATGAGACAAATTTGACTGGCTTGCTTGGTATGTTCTTTCTTTTTTTAAAGGAGGTTGGAATTTGGAGGTTAAGATCAGGAATGGGTAGGCTTTCCCAGTCTATTGGTCCATCCTTTGGAATAATTGGTTTACCATAAAAATTTATCTCAGGATTGACCTTGAATTCAGCTTGCTCCATTATGGGCAAGGTTGGTTGATTTACAATAGTAGACTGGGTTGGCTTAGGTTCTTTTTCTTCTTTTTCAGATACCAGCTTCCTCTTTGCTCTTTCCTTTCTATACCTCTTTACTAGTTTCTGCTTTGGTTCTTCACTCTTCTCAGTTTCAGTTATTGTGGCAGGCTTCTAAATTTCTGATTTGGTAGCAACCTTTTCAGCTTTATTCTTAGCTTCTAAGGCAGCCTGCCTTTTCTGATGCTTGAGTCTCAGTTTCTCTTCTTTCTTTGCTTCTACAAATTTTTGATGTCCAGCCATCACACAAATTTCTTTTCCATGTCTGTAGACTTTTGCTATCCTTTTCTTTAAAACCGAGTCTTTGGGATCCTTGATGTTTGCAATGGAGTAACCAAGCAGTTTATTTTCATCTGGCTGAGGAGTTGCATAAACTAGGTCCAAAGGATTCTTGGTAGAATGTTTTGATGAATTATTCTTGGGCTTCAAGATCACATTGGCCTTTGACTGTCTTCTAGCAGAGGTTTGACCTCTCTCCATATTCCTCAAGCTCATTTCACTGATAGGGATTTATCTCAATTGTGTGAAGTGTTTCATATATTTGTCTTGATTTGCAATTGGAACAAAAACGTTTTCAATCTTTTCATCAATCTTCTTCATTTGTTCATTCAGCCTGAGCTCAGCTGCTGCAATATTGATCAAATCAATGCTATTTAGAACTGGTGGTTTTGTGAAAGTAATTGCTGGAACAATCACTTTACTGACTTGAATGTGCACATCCTTCTCCCCCTCACTAGCTTGGATAGTAACATCTTTCACCCTCCTTTTGTTATCATCAAGTAAGGCAGGGGTTGAAGTTTGAGCAGCCACCAATTTATGAACAAGGAGTTTCTGATGAACTTGGTTGATCTGGATCTTGGTGATTGAATTTTCCAGTGTTGTCAACCTAGTGTTCAAAGAATCAAATTTGCTATTCAAGTCATAATCCTTCCTGAGTTTTTGTTAAATGTATTTCATAGTTGATTCTGGAAGTTTATACTCCATTCTTTCATTGATATCTTTCGTGACTTTCTCAATGTTGGTCTTGATGTCATCCATATCTTGACTCTATTTGAGAGATTGAATCGTGTGCAGTTGTGGAGATTCAAGATGGGCTTGGAGAAGACTTTTGGTGTTGGCATCTGTAGTGTCTTGAAGGGCTGTTTGATTTTGATGGATAAGCTTGAAAATAGTTGATTTAAAATGATGGTCACTACAATCCTTGCTAAACATCCAGACTTGAGTGCTTGTACTTGAGCTAGGACCTACATCCCCCTATGTCTATGCCATCATCTTCCTCATTTGAAGCATCTCCAAATGTACCGCTAGAATCTAACTCAAAGTCATCACCAGCTGTAGGTGGAAGAGAGTTGATTGCATCCTTAGCCCTTAGCATAGAGGCTGTTGTGTGCATCAAGTTTAATGTCCTCTCAGCAACCTCATTGCCCTGTTCAAATAGAATTTGATAAGCTGGAACATGATGAGTAAATGCCTCAGCTTCAAAAGAAACAGAGTCTAAAGCATCCTGACATCCTTTAACTCACTAACAACGGGCTCTTCCCATTCTTCTATTGTACCTGCATTTCTCTCATTATCTCTCTTTTGTTACATCAAGGCCCCCCTTCGCTTCCCGCCCTCACACCCTCACCTTTACCATCTAAGATGGGAATCCTCTCACTCACTTTTGCCATGCTGGAAAAAATAGCATGCACTGGGTCACTCTTTTCCTCTCTTTCTTCCTGAGAGCAACTCAGCCCCTCACTCAGTTCACTCCCTTTCTTGAATCCTAATAGTAACTGAACAACCACTAAGTCATCTACACTTGTAACATTTGTAGAAATTTCAAGTTGTGCAGAGATTTCCAATGGATGAGAGACATCTATCGAAATAGTAGTTGTGAAAGTCGACGGATAATTGGTGTGAAGCTTATCCATCGAGAGACAATCACTAGTCGACGGATGAGAAATATCCGTAGAGAGAGTATAAATGATAGAGTTAGGAGTTGAAACTACTATAGAATCTATATTGATTGATTTGAGATTAAGTACAGATTTCTCAGTAGAATAAGAAAGAAATGGCAAGTGAACCAACAAATCATCTAAAAGATGATGCTCACTTGTATTGGATTTTGGCTCCTCCATGAGTTTCAAAGATGGAGAATCAGGAATTGATGTGTTTATCATGTCCACATCCAGTGAGTTTGTGGGAGAATTATGTGTGTGAGGTGTTTCAATTATGAGAGATTTTGGCTGTGACTCCACATTTATTGGAGCCACATCAACCTGAATTTATGATGGTGCAGTAACTGAGTCTTTGACTGCAGTTGGCACTGTGTGTGCACCCGGTGACTCCCCCATAGGTTTTGATTTCTTCTTTCTTATGTAAGTTTGAGGTTGGTATGTGTCCCTTCCCCTTTTGGCCTGTGCTCTTGGTTGAGAGCTTGTTTCAATAGTGACATCCTTTTGGGAGGATGCAACTAGCAATGAGCTTGATTCCTTATTAAGGACTACAGTTTGTTGGGAAACTGCAGTGTGGCTGGCTTGGGTCACACAAACCTCACTCTCCTTATCCTTAGGGTTTCTTTGATGTTCACCCTGTGCCTCACCAACCTTACCCCCTTCACACTCCCCTCTCTAGATTTAGTAGTTTTTGAAACTAGTCCCTTTTGAGAGGAACTAGAGTGGGGTTTCTTAGACTTGGATTGTGAAACTTTTGATTTTATGGCTTGGGTAGGCATCTGTTTGGTCATTGTCACAGATGCCATTGCCACAGAAGTTTGCAAAGAAACTGGTGGTTGGGAAGTAGTAAAGACAGAAGTGTTTACCTTACTTACCTGAGGTTCCTCCATGATTGAGAAATAGATGAGGGGAACCTCACTGTGGTTATTTTCCCTGTTTAAATCAGCAATAACTCTCTTCTCTTGGACCCAATAATCAAGCTTGTTTGTTGGGTTCTCAATATAGAGATCCTTAGAAACATGATTAGCTATCATCATAAAGAATCTAGCATAATAGATGTTCTTATTTCTATTTTTAATGTCTCATAATTTGAAACCTAACTCATACATGAATGACTCACTAAAGTTATAGTACTTATCACTAAGTAGCATAGATAGCATGTTAACAAGTGAGTATGTAACTGCATCAAAATTGCTTATCTTACTAGAAAATGCCTTTATAAAGGAATCACAGAGAAAGCTCCATTCTTTTATAAGGCCCATCCTCCTAACCTCACCCAACTTGGCAGGGTTAAGAGCATAGCCCATGAAAACAAGCATGTCACTGACATCTGTGTCTGTGTGTGGAACTAGTGTATTGTTTTCAGGCAATTATAAGTAAGCTTGAATTCCATCACTATGTATACAGTAATCATTATCTTTCAGAGTGAAGGAAATAGTTTTGTCTTTGGATTTGTACACTGTTGTGGTTCATATCTCCTCCACAACCTCACAGTAGATTACTGGTGATGCCAACATTGCATAACTCAGTTTACAGCCTTGAATGAAGTCCATCATTTTGTGATAGGCCTCAGAAGCAGCAATACCCTTGTTCACCAGTTCTACAAAGTTGTTCTTTTCATACCCGGATCCAGATTGAGACATTATCTTGACTAAAGGTGCCATTGTTGTGAATGAAAACAGTTACAAAAAGAGGGGTTTTGGTTTGGAGACGAAGAGAGAGTAAAAATTGATTTGAGAAAGATAAAGTAAAATAGTAAATGAAATGGGGCTTATATACTTTCTCAGAAATAAACAAGTAAAAATTAAAAAGTATAATAAAGTACCCAATGAAATTTTCCCAAAATAGCCGTTTAAAAATAAACAAACTGTAGTAATTCTAGAAATATTTAATCGAGATATACTTACAGACTGTAAGTAAATTCAATGGATATGGAATAGAATTAACGGCTATGATGAAAGCAATTTAACGGATATAGATTAAACAGATATCCATCGAGATATAAAGTACCCAGAAAAAATATTTGATTTCTAATAGATAATTAAATTCAACGAATATTCATTTTCAACAGATAATGAACATCCATCGAGATGTAAATTTTGACAGCCAAAATTTCATCTTAATAAGAAAAATCAAATATGATTCTGGCTGCAATATAAATTGCTTAGACATTAATACAATTTAAGAATAATTAAGCATAACTAACTCACTTACCAACCTAGTAAAGGTTGACTCATCAAGTGGCTTGGTAAAGATGTCTGCAAGTTGCTTCTCACTTGGGACAAAATGAAGTTTCACAGTACCATTCATGACATGTTCTCGAATGATGTGGTACTTGATGTCAATATGCTTGGTCCTAAAATGCTGCACATTTTCAGTAATAGAAGTGGCACTTGTGTTGTCATAGAAGATTTATATCTTGTTTATATGTAGACCATAGTCCAATAGTTGATTCCTCATCCATAAAATCCATGCACAACAACTACCAGCAACAATATATTCAGCCTAAGCTGTAAAAGTAGAGACTGGATTTTGTTTCTTACTTAACCAGGACACTAGCTTATTTCCTAGAAATTGACAGGTTTGTTAGGTCACACATGTAATATCCCATTTTTTCAAATATTATTATAATAATTATTTGGAATTATTTGTGTGATTTTATGTGAATTTTAGTGAATTATCTGATAAGTGGAATTGATGTTTGGGTGTTTAAATGTGATATTATTTGAGTATTTGAATTTTTATATGTCCAGAATAAAATATAGATAATTGTGATATTTTTCCGGTAATTTTTGGAGTATTATATAATTTTATAATGATTTATGTATTATTAATTATTTTCTGAATAATTACCAAAATTATTTTATAAAGCCGGGAATCGTCCAACTTCAACCGTTTTTACGTTTTTTACAACCCGAAACTCTTCCGAAAATTCCTTCCTAACCTAATCGGGTAATTCCGGACATTTTCCGTGTTTTGACTTTTTCAATCCGGATTACGGTTTGACCCGTGCGCGGCCCGGCGCAATAATTTTCGATACGATAGTTATTTCGGTAATCAATAAAACCCGTATTCTCGAGAGACGGGATATTTTTACGTTATTTTCGTATATAGTGTTTTATAAAAAGCTCGGTTTTGATAATTATCCAATTTTGGTATTGAATCGGATCGTTATTGCAGTTACTTAGCGGCTAAGCAACTAATTTAATGATCGAAAATGATCCAAAATGATCCAGAACGATCCAATATTCTATAAATATAAATAGCCTATTTCTTATTTCGTTTATTCCGTTTATTCATTTGCAACCAGTTAAAACACCGTAAATACAGAGAAAAACCCGAGAAAACCGATACGTTCCCGAGAATCAAACACACGAACGAAGGCGTTATCGAACTCCTATTCGGGCGTGCAGCATATCAAAACGAAGCTCTCGGAATCCTCTATCTGAATCAATCATCAGTTTCCTTCCAGAAATCACAGTAATTTTCTTATTTAATTATTTATATTCGAATTATTTGATAATTAAATGATGAAATTTTGTTCTTGATGTTGTTGATGTGATTTGATGCTTCCATGTTGTAGAGCATGTTTTTCTGGTCAATTTGGTATATTATACTTCAAAAATAGAGTTCAGTATCATATAGAAATTAAGGTTTGAATTTTCTGGAAATTATTTGAATATGTGTTCTTGGTGTTCTTGAAGATTTCTGAGAATCAAACCCAAATTTGAGGGTGATGCAGACTTCAGAATTTGAAGTATGAGTAACCAAAACGTTCATATTTTCATGTTCTTTCTGTTTAAGCCATCAAATCATTCAAACGATTAGTAATTTTAAAATCGATTTTTGGGGTTAATATTCGAATTTTGGGGGTTTTTGATTGAGTAATATTCGAGTGATTTTGGTGTGATATTAAGCTTCTATGTGTCATTTGCAATTGATTCGTATAGTTATTTGTACCAAACGGTTCCCTGAAGTGTGAACTCGAGTTCTTTGTTTTTGAACATTATTATTTTTGATTTTTTGAAAGATACATATTCTTGCTGTTAATTCTGATTATGGAGTTTGATTATGTGTTTCATAAGCTTTGATTTCGTGTATATATTGCAAAATTTGGTTGAGTTTTTGATGTAATCGGAATTTTGCCGGGAAGCTTAGTCGGGAATTCTGTTTTGATCGGATTTTGTAATCGAGTGATAGGTTGTTGTTCTTATTAACTCTGTTTAGTTGCTGAGACGATTCTAGTCCGACTTCTCTGAGAAACCAGGTCAAACGGGGCTGTTTTTGGATTGCCGGAAAAAGCTCGCGTTGCCGGCTTTAATGGCAGCTTTTATCGGAATGTTGGATTCTTCGAGTGGTTGGGATACTGGTGACTTTTTCTGAATTTCTGGTATAATTATAGATACTACTGAGTCAAAAATGGTGAAAAATCATGTGATTTTGAGCTGGGTTAGAACTCGCCGGAATTTATCGCCGGCTGAGCTCGTCAGTTCCGGTCAGCTTCAAACCTGACCCGGAAGTTCTTCAAGGCCCGTTTGCCTGATTTGCTTGACCCGGTTTCGATCCCATTCAACCTGAATTCAATTTCTATAAATCTGTTTCTGCAGATTTTTCTTTTTAAAAATAAGTCAAAATCATTTCTTAATTTTAAAAATTCATTATTTATCTTCTGAAAATTATTTTTAATTCTAAAATAAATCCTAATTAATTAACTAATTGAATTTAGTTGATAATTAATTATTTAATTAGTCAATTAATTTAAATATTAATTGATTAATTAATTTAATTAGTTATTAATTAATTTTAATTGATTATTTAATTAGATTTAATTATTTATTTTTGATTTAAAAATTCTGAAAAATAGTTTCGAGCTTTAAAATATTATTTTAAATTATTTTCCAAGCTCGATAATTCTTATAAAATTATTTTAGGGTGTTCGAACCCTATTATTTTATTATTAAATGATTCGGAGATCGTTTTAATTCCGAAAAATGTTCAAAAATTCATAATAAATAAACCGTTTATCTGTTTAATACGAAACGAACGCGTACAGACTCAGAAAAATATTCTGCTTTTATTAAAAATACTTTCGAGACCCAAATCCTTTTGTTTCGAAAGGTCGCTTGTTTTACGAATCATTCCAAGTCGATTATTGATCGAAAAATCATATTTTTGACCCGATTTCAGTTTTAAACATATCGAGTCGACCCTTCTGACGAACTGAGTTATATGTGATGTGAATTATGTGATACGTGGATTAAGTGATATATGAGTTATGTGCTTATGTGCTATGTGAATAATGTGCGTACGTGGGTCAAGAGTCCTGTATTTGTCTGTCATAATTATGTGCGGGCTATCGTATGGGTAGACGATAGGCTTTTGACGCGTAGTTCGTCGAGTGGTTATCGATTAGAAGATTAAAGTTCTATATTTTAATTATAGATGCGGATCATTCGAGTTGATCGGGACAAGACGTTGGATAAAGAATGAGATGGAATGGTATTGGGTATCTGGCTTCTAGCAATCGCAGGAGCAGCATATCAGTCAAGTGTTGAAAAGAAGGACGGTGATGTTTTAAGACAGAATTTCAGAATAGATGCGTGTTTGCGAGTGTGACTAACTGCTAAAAACCCAAAGGCAAGTACCCCTGACTTCACTTATTGTTCAAGTGACGTTATTTCGAATCATACTATGCAAGTATTGTTTTCCCTATTCTCTGTTCGGAATAGATAAATGTTTTACATATCGCTGAGTTAAATAATTCTGTTTATGCAAATACTCATCTGCTATTCTATATTCAGAATAGTCAAGTGATTTTACTTATCCAATTTCTGGATTTATAAATGTTTTAGATTTTGAGAAAAGTGATTTGGTTGTGAATATTCCTACCCAAGTTAATGGGGGAATAAAAATTATTTCGGGTGTCGAGTATTATGACCCCTTTTCAAAAAAAGGTTTTGAGATTTGATGGTTACTGGTAGCGTAAGAGGCCGAGGCACCGGTCCAGCGTGAGCTATTATACAGAAGTGTAATACGGAAGTGTAATATCTTACAAGGCTTGTTATGCCTTTTCTTGGCGCCCTATAGGTACCGTATGTCTTCGGGATACGGGTAGTACCTATATTTACGGTATGGCTGCGGGATACCGGTGTTGTTTCGTGACTGATCATCAGGAACAGCATAGTGCATAATTGGTTCCAATCTAAATAGATATCTAAAATTCTTTATTGTTTTGATAATCATAGCATAAATGATTTATCAACTGATGCTGTTTTGGATTAAAAGTACTGATTCTGTTTTGGATTAAAAGTGAACTGTGGCTTTGATTCAATTTCTGATTTTGTGGATACTTACGTTGTTGTTAAATATCAAAGGTGGTATTAGTATAGATGATTGATGTTGACTTCAGTATGGGTGTTGTGAGCATCAAAGTTCGTATTGATATCTAATTTGATATGACAACAAAATAAGTATTAATATTAAGAGTTGAGTTTTGAGTAAAGTTTATGATTCAATCCATAATCATTGTTTCATGTTATTGTGGTTTACGATATTTCCGTAAACACTGTTTTTACGAGTTTTATTCTCGTCAAGATTCAAAGTATTGCCGAAGCATGTCGCTCAAGAATATCAAAAATGGTTTTGAATACAATTAAGGAATTAAATCTGGGATTCCTCAACTAAAATTTTATGATTCAGCAACTATGATTTTAAAAATGTTTTGCTCTAATGCAGATGTTGGTTTTATATCAAAACGACCCTATATATGCTATAATTAACTTGCTGAGCATTTCTTTCGCTCATACTTGCCTGTTTTTAAATTTAACCTCCAGTGAGGATTAGCTCGTGCTGTTTAACTCCGTAATTCAAGGAAGCAAAGAAGAAGCTCTTGGAAGTTGGTTGGTCCAGGGTTTGCGATCTAGTGTAAGTTTTATTGTATAAAGTTGTTTATATTATATTATATTATAGTTGTGTATTGTATTTGGGCCTAGTATACTTCATTTCGAAGTTATACTAGTGGGTTTAGTTTTGAGTTGGAATTTATTGAAAAGAGATTTAAAAGAAAGTGAGAAAAATTAATTGTGGAATTTGGATTTCTTGTTTCTAGAACTGTAACCTTAAAAGATCTTGGATTAGTTGGGGTCATTTATGTTAAATATCTTCCGCTGGCATTTATTATTTGATTTAACAGGTTATTTTGGATTGAGGTTTCATAGTGACGACCAAATCCCTTGACCCCGGATTTGGGGGCGTTACAGGTTGGTATCAGAGCTGAGGTTATAGTAAACTAGAAACGAGAGTGTGTAGGAGTGTGAATAGCTATGTGAGGACGTTTGAGCTCATATCGAGGTCCTGTTGGACTATTGGATATAGTACCAACGAGTAAGTTAAGATAGGCGCATTCGTTTGAGATGATTGTGCTGAGCTGGATGGAACTCCGGGAAGCTGCAAACTTCTATTGTGGAATCTTCCGAGGCTACTACGATTCGACGACGATGAAGATTATCGATATCCTTGGAACATGAAGAAGCATCTAGAATCAGATGGCGAGTCAACTGGAGAGTTCAAATTGAAGATAAATATTAAGACTTTGACAATACCTTCTCTTTCTATAATTTCTTTTGACCTCTCTCAAAAGAGGTACCTGTTAGAGGATATATTCTCTAACACTCGTTTAATCATTTTATTACAGAATCTTGTTTTCTGGATTTCATTTTTCTCCAGAAATATCAGCTTTGAAATCTTTTCAGTTTTATTCATTTGATTTTGAATTCCTTTGATATTATTTTACTTTGACTGAGATGAACAACCCTAACTTTAGGGGACACAAGGTATACCTGTCTGTGTGATAGGAGTTGGATGGGACGCCATCACTTGTGTGTATTGTGAATACATGAAGGTTAACCACCTTTAGTAGTGTCTTAATTTGGGCACGCAATACCAAGTTCATTTGATCATATTGATCTCTCAGTTATTCTTTTATTTCAACAATATTTTTTTTCTCAAATTCAGATTTTGGTTCCATTATGGTATCAAATTCTTTTCTTTTTGAAATTTCATGATTTTTATCATCTCAAATATTCGAAGGTATGCCAATAAGATTAAGCTGAGTTATCTTTGTCAAGTCAAAGCAGGGTTATGTGATGGGACTACCAAGAGCAGCAGTGGACTGCGATGCGGTTATAATATTAGTGGTGTATAGCGAAGTCAATCCATTTCTTTATTTCTCTCTCTATCTTTCTTTCTTTTCTTCTCTTTATCTTTCTCTATATTCTTCTTTCTCGCGATAAGTAAAAGTGATGCTATCGAGGAATTGGCCAAATGATGTGAATGGAAAAGTGGTACACAATGAAACTCCTGTAAAAGTTTTATTATGCAAGGAATACAAGATTTATTTGAGATTATGGAAAATTGAGGTTATTTGGAAATGGAAAGTTGGCTAGAAGATCGCTTAGTGCTTTCTTCTGCTGATTCCGAGGACGGAATCCTTATAAGGAGGGTAGATTGTAATATCCCATTTTTTCAAATATTATTATAATAATTATTTGGAATTATTTGTGTGATTTTATGTGAATTTTAGTGAATTATCTGATAAGTGGAATTGATGTTTGGGTGTTTAAATGTGATATTATTTGAGTATTTGAATTTTTATATGTCCAGAATAAAATATAGATAATTGTGATATTTTTCCGGTAATTTTTGGAGTATTATATAATTTTATAATGATTTATGTATTATTAATTATTTTCTGAATAATTACCAAAATTATTTTATAAAGCCGGGAATCGTCCAACTTCAACCGTTTTTACGTTTTTACAACCCGAAACTCTTCCGAAAATTCCTTCCTAACCTAATCGGGTAATTCCGGACATTTTCCGTGTTTTGACTTTTTCAATCCGGATTACGGTTTGACCCGTGCGCGGCCCGGCGCAATAATTTTCGATACGATAGTTATTTCGGTAATCAATAAAACCCGTATTCTCGAGAGACGGGATATTTTTACGTTATTTTCGTATATAGTGTTTTATAAAAAGCTCGGTTTTGATAATTATCCAATTTTGGTATTGAATCGGATCGTTATTGCAGTTACTTAGCGGCTAAGCAACTAATTTAATGATCGAAAATGATCCAAAACGATCCAGAACGATCCAATATTCTATAAATATAAATAGCCTATTTCTTATTTCGTTTATTCCGTTTATTCATTTACAACCAGTTAAAACACCGTAAATACAGAGAAAAACCCGAGAAAACCGATACGTTCCCGAGAATCAAACACACGAACGAAGGCGTTATCGAACTCCTATTCGGGCGTGCAGCATATCAAAACGAAGCTCTCGGAATCCTCTATCTGAATCAATCATCAGTTTCCTTCCAGAAATCACAGTAATTTTCTTATTTAATTATTTATATTCGAATTATTTGATAATTAAATGATGAAATTTTGTTCTTGATGTTGTTGATGTGATTTGATGCTTCCATGTTGTAGAGCATGTTTTTCTGGTCAATTTGGTATATTATACTTCAAAAATAGAGTTCAGTATCATATAGAAATTAAGGTTTGAATTTTCTGGAAATTATTTGAATATGTGTTCTTGGTGTTCTTGAAGATTTCTGAGAATCAAACCCAAATTTGAGGGTGATGCAGACTTCAGAATTTGAAGTATGAGTAACCAAAACGTTCATATTTTCATGTTCTTTCTGTTTAAGCCATCAAATCATTCAAACGATTAGTAATTTTAAAATCGATTTTTGGGGTTAATATTCGAATTTTGGGGGTTTTTGATTGAGTAATATTCGAGTGATTTTGGTGTGATATTAAGCTTCTATGTGTCATTTGCAATTGATTCGTATAGTTATTTGTACCAAACGGTTCCCTGAAGTGTGAACTCGAGTTCTTTGTTTTTGAACATTATTATTTTTGATTTTTTGAAAGATACATATTCTTGCTGTTAATTCTGATTATGGAGTTTGATTATGTGTTTCATAAGCTTTGATTTCGTGTATATATTGCAAAATTTGGTTGAGTTTTTGATGTAATCGGAATTTTGCCGGGAAGCTTAGTCGGGAATTCTGTTTTGATCGGATTTTGTAATCGAGTGATAGGTTGTTGTTCTTATTAACTCTGTTTAGTTGCTGAGACGATTCTAGTCCGACTTCTCTGAGAAACCAGGTCAAACGGGGCTGTTTTTGGATTGCCGGAAAAAGCTCGCGTTGCCGGCTTTAATGGCAGCTTTTATCGGAATGTTGGATTCTTCGAGTGGTTGGGATACTGGTGACTTTTTCTGAATTTCTGGTATAATTATAGATACTACTGAGTCAAAAATGGTGAAAAATCATGTGATTTTGAGCTGGGTTAGAACTCGCCGGAATTTATCGCCGGCTGAGCTCGTCAGTTCCGGTCAGCTTCAAACCTGACCCGGAAGTTCTTCAAGGCCCGTTTGCCTGATTTGCTTGACCCGGTTTCGATCCCATTCAACCTGAATTCAATTTCTATAAATCTGTTTCTGCAGATTTTTCTTTTTAAAAATAAGTCAAAATCATTTCTTAATTTTAAAAATTCATTATTTATCTTCTGAAAATTATTTTTAATTCTAAAATAAATCCTAATTAATTAACTAATTGAATTTAGTTGATAATTAATTATTTAATTAGTCAATTAATTTAAATATTAATTGATTAATTAATTTAATTAGTTATTAATTAATTTTAATTGATTATTTAATTAGATTTAATTATTTATTTTTGATTTAAAAATTCTGAAAAATAGTTTCGAGCTTTAAAATATTATTTTAAATTATTTTCCAAGCTCGATAATTCTTATAAAATTATTTTAGGGTGTTCGAACCCTATTATTTTATTATTAAATGATTCGGAGATCGTTTTAATTCCGAAAAATGTTCAAAAATTCATAATAAATAAACCGTTTATCTGTTTAATACGAAACGAACGCGTACAGACTCAGAAAAATATTCTGCTTTTATTAAAAATACTTTCGAGACCCAAATCCTTTTGTTTCGAAAGGTCGCTTGTTTTACGAATCATTCCAAGTCGATTATTGATCGAAAAATCATATTTTTGACCCGATTTCAGTTTTAAACATATCGAGTCGACCCTTCTGACGAACTGAGTTATATGTGATGTGAATTATGTGATACGTGGATTAAGTGATATATGAGTTATGTGCTTATGTGCTATGTGAATAATGTGCGTACGTGGGTCAAGAGTCCTGTATTTGTCTGTCATAATTATGTGCGGGCTATCGTATGGGTAGACGATAGGCTTTTGACGCGTAGTTCGTCGAGTGGTTATCGATTAGAAGATTAAAGTTCTATATTTTAATTATAGATGCGGATCATTCGAGTTGATCGGGACAAGACGTTGGATAAAGAATGAGATGGAATGGTATTGGGTATCTGGCTTCTAGCAATCGCAGGAGCAGCATATCAGTCAAGTGTTGAAAAGAAGGACGGTGATGTTTTAAGACAGAATTTCAGAATAGATGCGTGTTTGCGAGTGTGACTAACTGCTAAAAACCCAAAGGCAAGTACCCCTGACTTCACTTATTGTTCAAGTGACGTTATTTCGAATCATACTATGCAAGTATTGTTTTCCCTATTCTCTGTTCGGAATAGATAAATGTTTTACATATCGCTGAGTTAAATAATTCTGTTTATGCAAATACTCATCTGCTATTCTATATTCAGAATAGTCAAGTGATTTTACTTATCCAATTTCTGGATTTATAAATGTTTTAGATTTTGAGAAAAGTGATTTGGTTGTGAATATTCCTACCCAAGTTAATGGGGGAATAAAAATTATTTCGGGTGTCGAGTATTATGACCCCTTTTCAAAAAAAGGTTTTGAGATTTGATGGTTACTGGTAGCGTAAGAGGCCGAGGCACCGGTCCAGCGTGAGCTATTATACAGAAGTGTAATACGGAAGTGTAATATCTTACAAGGCTTGTTATGCCTTTTCTTGGCGCCCTATAGGTACCGTATGTCTTCGGGATACGGGTAGTACCTATATTTACGGTATGGCTGCGGGATACCGGTGTTGTTTCGTGACTGATCATCAGGAACAGCATAGTGCATAATTGGTTCCAATCTAAATAGATATCTAAAATTCTTTATTGTTTTGATAATCATAGCATAAATGATTTATCAACTGATGCTGTTTTGGATTAAAAGTACTGATTCTGTTTTGGATTAAAAGTGAACTGTGGCTTTGATTCAATTTCTGATTTTGTGGATACTTACGTTGTTGTTAAATATCAAAGGTGGTATTAGTATAGATGATTGATGTTGACTTCAGTATGGGTGTTGTGAGCATCAAAGTTCGTATTGATATCTAATTTGATATGACAACAAAATAAGTATTAATATTAAGAGTTGAGTTTTGAGTAAAGTTTATGATTCAATCCATAATCATTGTTTCATGTTATTGTGGTTTACGATATTTCCGTAAACACTGTTTTTACGAGTTTTATTCTCGTCAAGATTCAAAGTATTGCCGAAGCATGTCGCTCAAGAATATCAAAAATGGTTTTGAATACAATTAAGGAATTAAATCTGGGATTCCTCAACTAAAATTTTATGATTCAGCAACTATGATTTTAAAAATGTTTTGCTCTAATGCAGATGTTGGTTTTATATCAAAACGACCCTATATATGCTATAATTAACTTGCTGAGCATTTCTTTCGCTCATACTTGCCTGTTTTTAAATTTAACCTCCAGTGAGGATTAGCTCGTGCTGTTTAACTCCGTAATTCAAGGAAGCAAAGAAGAAGCTCTTGGAAGTTGGTTGGTCCAGGGTTTGCGATCTAGTGTAAGTTTTATTGTATAAAGTTGTTTATATTATATTATATTATAGTTGTGTATTGTATTTGGGCCTAGTATACTTCATTTCGAAGTTATACTAGTGGGTTTAGTTTTGAGTTGGAATTTATTGAAAAGAGATTTAAAAGAAAGTGAGAAAAATTAATTGTGGAATTTGGATTTCTTGTTTCTAGAACTGTAACCTTAAAAGATCTTGGATTAGTTGGGGTCATTTATGTTAAATATCTTCCGCTGGCATTTATTATTTGATTTAACAGGTTATTTTGGATTGAGGTTTCATAGTGACGACCAAATCCCTTGACCCCGGATTTGGGGGCGTTACAACACACACTGTAGATGGGGGGTTGAATACAGTGTATAGCACAATCAAATCGAATTCAAAAAACACAAGTAACAGAAAAAAAAACTTTATTAAACTCTGTTACAATGTAGAACTGTCCTCTCTCAGTGATGAACAAAATATCACGAGAGCTGCTAGGGTTACAATAAATATTATTCTCGATAATGATAACAATATAGTGTAAACCCTATGTCTGTGTTTATATACTACACAGTTACAAGATAATCGCTAATTGATATAAAATATAATTCTGCTTCCTAAAATATACCAATCAGTTATCTTTTCTTCCAAGTATTTTATTCTTCATAGAATTCCTTCTTCATGCATATCTCTTCTCGCGTTTGTCTTGATCTTCTTTCCTTTTAATCAGCCGCCTTCCCTATCTGAAAGTCTCCTTAAGTCCTGATATTATCTCCTGATAAATATCTCCGGATAACTTAAGTTCTAACAACTTAAGTTCTGACTTCAGCATAAGTGCTGATTTCCAGTTAAGTACTGATTTGTCCTGTTTCAGTAAGATCTGAAAACTAAACACAAATCATATTAGACATGACATTATCAAATATATCTAACAATCTCCCTCAACTTGTAAATTAGCATAATATACAAGTTTAACAGATATTTGATGATGTCAAAACATTAAGTACAAATGCATGAGAATTTGACTAGATAACTACAACTTACAGTCCTTAAAGCTTTACCAACTTTAACTTCTGATAACAACTTCAGTCTGTACACACATCAGAATTTGAGCAGTTGTAGATCTTGACTTGGCTTCAATTACTGATCTCTTCAATATCAGGAGTTGTTCTGAGATAGTTCTTTAACAAACATCTCTCAGCATATTTGAGTTCATCAATCATTCTCCTTTTAGCATTCTTCAATTCAACTGTATCTTCACCAATTTAAAAGATAGCAGCCCTGAGATCATTTATTTTAGCTTTCCTTATCTCCTGATCTAGTCTGATCAAATATGCCTTGTCAGACTCAAGATTGAATTCTACAGCCTTATAACCCAGAAAGGTAGTTATAATCTTAGCAGAGTTAGGCTTTATCTCGATAATATCACCCTTGTGATCTCTGTACTTTGGACAATATGTGCTGTCAGACTTTACAGAATAAAGCTTCTTCTGTCTCTGAATTTGAGTCTTCAAATAATTTGCAGCACTATCTGTTAATCTGTTCTTCACTTGAAGTAGAAATAGAACATGTTCTAGTTCCTCATAATACTTCAGTGGTATAGCATTCTGCCTAATATGGTAAACCCTTACATCTGTCATGAAATATAACAAGATGTGTTCTTTCAAGAAGGTATGGTAAACCATCTGTACAGATTCAAGCTGATTCAATCTTTCAGGAGTTGCTCCAACACCTGGTTCACTTAAGGAAGTTGGATCATTGGTTGTGTTCTGCACTCTTCTTTCATCAGCACTACCCAATCCAAATTTATCTCTTGCTTCCTTTCCTGTAACCACTCTTGCTTCAAAACCACTTGCTGCAGTCTTCAAAGGTTGAGTCTGTTTGGCTTTAGTGAATCCTGGTAGAAGTAACTTTGAGGATTTAACATGAGCAATGTCAGAGGTTTCTTTTGACTTATCTTCTGATATCAAGGCAACTTGAGCTATGTCAGAGGTCGCTTGCTTTATAGTTATATCAGAACTAACTATATCTTTATTCTGAACAACTTGAGCCATGTCAGAGGTTGTTTGAGAAATCTTCCTTGAAGTCAGAGTAAGATCAACATCTTCATCAGATATTTCTTCATCCATAGGAGGCACATAAACCTTTATAGGTTCACCAACTTTTTCTTTGCCCTTGGACCTTGGATCTATCTGCAATTATGATTTGGCCTTGGTTGCCACATGGCCTTTCTTTTATCATAATGCCTTTAGCCTTAGGAAGTTTCTTTTCAACAACAGAAGCTTCAGATTTGGAGATGACTTTTTCTAACTTAAGTCTAGCTTCTTCTTCCTTTAGACTCTCAAAGTCCATTCCTGGATTTTCTTTCAGAAATAACTGTCTTGAAATCTCTTCATCAAGTTCCAAAAGTTCATCAGAACTTATCCTTTTACCAGTATCAGAAGTTATTCTTCTCCCAGTATCAGAACTTGTTCTTTGACTTATAGTTCCAGTTCTACTTGATGAGAGACCTCCACCTTGACCATGACCTCCACCCATTCCAGAGTTTCCCGGGTCATTACCATCATCCTTTCCCTTCAGTATTTTAACAGGTTTGCATTTGGACTTAATTACTTTCTCCCCCTTTTTGGCATCAGCAGGTAAAAGAAGAGAGAAAAGCAATTCCACTGAGGATTAGATCTCATTGAGTTGATTTTGATGAGAAGCTTGATTTTTAAGAATATCATCAATCTGAGCCTGTTGCTTCTCCTGAGTTTTCTCAATTGTGGCAATTCTGTCAAAGGTAGGTTTGAAAAATATTTTCTTTTCCAACTTGACAACTGTATCTTGCTGATTTAAGGATTCTTGAATCTGTCCACCTTGGCCTGAGTTACAGATTGTTGACCTTGAAGGTGCCTTGTACTAAGTGCAGTAACTCTTAGCTGTGTCTTGAAATCATCATTAACTAGCATCTCATCAGCTTTTGCCAAGTGATCAACAAGAATCTTTGCAGAAGGAACAAAACTAACTGAGTTCCATTCTTTAGTGTAATATTCGGGATATATCGGGTAATTATTTTGCTATTAAATAATTATTATACGTGTCCAGTATCTATTCTGTGAATTTATTGTTAAGTGTTATCTGTATTTGGATATTCAAAAATAATATTAATTGAGTATTTTAATTTTTATGTCCAAAATAAAATATAGATAATTGTCATATCTTCTTAATTATTTTTATGTTGATTTATGAATTTATAAGAATCATATGAAATTTATAAAATCTTTTTCCGGGTATTTAAAATCTATTTTATAAAAACGGGAACCAACCAACGTCACCCGTTGTTACGTTTTTGGAACCCGAAACTCTTCCGAGAACTCCTTCCCAATTTAATTGTAATATTCCGAGCATTTTCCATGTTTCGACTTTTTCGATCCGGCATACGGTTTGTCTTGCGCGGGTCTCGGCGCAACATTTTCGATACAATATTCGTTTCGGTAAATTAATAAAACTCGTATTTTTGATAAACAGGAGCTCTTTATTAAACTACCACAATTATCACTTCGTAATACGTGTAACCAGGCGCTGAGACCAAGACCGCAGTACAAATTGTACTGATTTGGATAATTATCCCGAAAACTGATACCGTTTGGATCAGTTTTTATAAATAAACGTACCGTTTTATATCCGGAATGATCCAACGGGATACTAATTTTCCGTAAATATAAATAGCCTTTTACCGTATTTTATTTCGTATCAAAATCATTTGCAGACAGATAATTATATAATTTTACAGAGAAAAATCATATATTCATAAACTGTTCCAAGAATCAAACCAACTTTTGAAGGTGTTATTGATCTTTGTTTGAAAAGCTCGAGTACCAGATTTGAAGGTCTTGAAGAGCTCTATCAGATTCCATAACCAATTTTACTGCAGAATCAAAGGTTGATTTTATATATGTTTATTTATTTTCGAATTATTTTGATTAAAAATATGAATTTTTGTTCGGATGATTGTTTGTATGATTTGATGATTGCATGTTGTAGAGCTTGATTTCATGATGATTTTGATATATTATACGTCTGATTTGGAGTTCAATAACATGTTCAAATTTGAGTTTGATTTTCGAATTTTAAAATTAGGGTTTATAACCCGTATGAATGTTCTTAATTGAAATTTGGGGGTTTCTTATTTTGGAATAGATTGATGTTGTGATATAGTGGATTGTGTTCTCTGTGAAATTTGCTATCTAGTCGTATAAGTTTCATGAATCAACGAGGTCTGTAGAGAAGGGAGTTGTATTTTAAATATTTCCGAAGTTCGCCGAAAATTGGCAAATTTCACGGCCAAATTCCGACCAACTCAGGGATGATTAGAACGATTTGTTGGCCTGGTTGTGTTCCTGGTAAAGTATAGATGTGATCTGGAGGTGTTGGTGGGGTGAGGACGCCGGGAACGTGTTCTCCGGCCACCCCTGTGTTTTCCGGCGACGGGGTGTAAAATTTGCAGTTTGGTCACTGGACTTTTGGGGACGATACAGTTAGGTTCCTGAAGTTTCCAGACTTTGCAAATTTAGGATTACTGTTTTAAAAATGTTTAAAAATCATATTTCCTATTTATTTTTATTAGAAAAATTCGTTTTTAATTTCTGAAAATTCTAAAAATTATTATTTTAATTCCGAAAATTATTTTTAATTCAAAAATAAATCTGAATTAATTAGTTAATTAATTTCAGTTAATTTTTAATTAATTAATTGGTCAATTAATTCGGAAATTAATTGATTAATTGATTTAATTAATTATTAATTGATTTTAATTAATTATTTAATTAGATTTAATTATTTAAAAATGATTTAAAAATTCTGAAAAATAGTTTCGAGCTTTAAAATATTATTCTAAATTATTTTCAAGGCTCGATAATTATTATAAAATTGTTTCGAAGCCAGAATTGGCCAACCGAACCCTGTTTATTAACCCGAAATTGATCCAACGACCCGTTTTAATTCCGAAAAATGTTTTAAAAATCATTTTAACTAACCGAAAGCCTATTTATGATCCGAGACTTCTTTTTAAATGTTATATCATCGATTACGTGATGTATTATGTGTTATACGTGACTTGTTGATTGACTATCGGTCTATATATTCGGTATTTACTTGTTTATTGCATAACTTTCAATCCGTTAATCGGATTTGGGTGAAACGAAGGGTAGATAAAAGTATGTGTTGAATAGAATCCTATGAGTCGATTATTGATAGATGCTTATGATATGTGAGCAGAAGAGGCAAGACGTAGGAAAGAGAAACAGGTAGTTGAGGAGTAAGACGGTTGAGATTGGAAGCGAGTGCAGTGTAATAAGCTAATACCAGGCAAGTGTTCTGAACTTTCTCGAGATATTGTAGTACTTGATAGTCTTGTTAAGATTGCAAGTGCTTTGAAGCACTGAAACCCAAACCCTGATTCCAGTTATTGTTCATGAGCCGTAAACCTTATTCTTTCTAAGCCATTGATTATTGTACACCCAAACACGAACCACAAATCTACGATACTACTCGACAAATGCATACAAACTAAATACCAAACACTGAATTGGATTACTTATATACTCAACCCATTGTATTTTATGCTTTGAAAGCCCAAATCTTTGAAACCCTGAAATGTTGATTCCTTTGTTATCCAATTCTTTCATTAACCAGCATCCAAGCTTTGAAATTACCTTATTGATCTTTACAAGGATTGAAACCCTTTTATTGTTAAACACTCACTGTTGTTAATGATTCTGGTTATTGTTTATTATTGTTCATTCTGTTATTATGTTAGAATTGGATTGTTTTTATAAAATTGTGGACCAGATTCGTGGTCAGACCATATAATGGTCAAGTTAGGCCAATGTGTGCCTTGGATCCAGTAGTTAGAGCAATGCTGTGTGCTTTGCTCGGGGTTAGTGCGTGACTGATCAGCAGCCTAACCTTGGTTTTTAAAATAAAAGTATAATATCCAATTCTAAACCATAATCCATTGTTCACTTGATTTTATAACCATATTCACCTGATGATCATTATTCTCAGTTTTGTCATTGTGACTTGCTGAGCTAGTTAGCTCATTTATGCGATGTTGTTTATATTCTTTCCAGTTAAAAAGGAACCAGTTGGTAGCGAGGATCCCCAGTCCAGCACGAGAGCTAGGGGTTATGGTTGATCGAGTTAGGCTAGCAGGCTTCTTTTGAATAATTTGAGTTTGTAAAAGTTTGTAATAATGTTTAATACTCAGTTTCGAGTTTGAATAGATGGGATTTGATCAGTATGTAATATATTAGCGTGTTTAGCTTGTGTGCATACTTTAACCTGTTGCGATCCATGGTAATGGTAAGTAGGGTCACTGCATATTATTATTATCTTTATTATTGTTATAAGCAGGTTATTAATAAGGTGTGTGTGTGGACCCCAAACTTCTGATCCGGGTTTGGAGGGCACCACATTTAGTCCACTCCTGTCCTCGATGAGTTTCACTCCAAGGTACTGGTGCTTCCCCTGTAACAAACTTCTTGACTATCTCAGCTTTTGAAGGAGCTTGTAGAGGTGCATGTCCAGAAGGACCAGCTGCTTCAACATCTACATTTGTAGCAGCATTACCAGTATCATCAACATTTGCAGCATCAGAACTTACAGAGGCAACATCTTCAGCATCCTCTGATAAAAGAACAGTATGAGAGGCCATGAAGGCTTCAACATCATCCTCTAAGTGCTGATCTCCCACTAAGTTCTGATCAACAGCCATATTCTGATGCTCAGCTAAAATCTGATCTTCAGTATCTAGATACAGAGAAGGTGTTGTAGGCAATTCTGGATTAAAATCAGCATCAGGAATTGGTGTTGTTTATGGAGTGACTTGAGTTGGTGGAGCTTCAAGATTCAAAACCTGAGGCACTTCCAAGTTATGGATGTCAATTTCATCACTTGGCCCCTGGTTATCAACATGTACTGGAGATACTAGAGGTGTGGAAATGTGAGTTGTTTCTGGCTCATGAAGTGGAGAGAGATGAGTTGCATGAAGGTCTGGATCAGCACTAGGAGAATTGAGAGCTTCAACAGGGTCTTGTGAGATCAGAGATTCCTGACCCCCTTCCTTAGCTGCTACTTCCATTCCTTTACCAGAATCTTCAGGCCTTTTTGCCAATGATTTGAATCTTTTAGCTTTTAAGGAGGCTGTAGGAGCCGTATCATCAGAATTACACTTTCTAAGCCTTTTTAGGGGCCTAAAACTTCCAATATCAACATCATTCTGAGAATAGACCTTCTCAGCTTCTAAGACAACAAGTTCTGATACAGGAACCTGTTCCTCAACATCTGATTCATCTCGCAGAATAAATCTCCTTCTCTTCTGTTGTGTCTGAGGTACTTTCTTAGTCCTCTTAGGTTTGGAAGATGAAGGCTGCACTGTAGGATCTGAAGGTTGAGGTTGAGAAGTTTGAGGTGGTTGAGCAGAGGTGGTAGGTGCTGATGGATGAGGTTCAGATGGTTGAACATCAGGATATAGTGCAGTGTATTTAACTGGATCGTAGGTTATTAAGGCTTGTTTGACAGAATAGGAATTAGGAGGGGTCTTAACACAACCTTCTTATTATCAGTAGATAATAAGTCATTAAAAGCTCTTTTAGCTAGTCTGAATGATGAAATTAATTCACTAGCAGATTGGGGCTTATTATCACAACAGAAACTATAGATAAGCTGACAGAATCTAGCAAAATAAATAGTAGTTCTATCTTCTATCATTCTATCCCCAATAAAACCTAAGACAACACTTGCATAGTCAAAATCAGTTTGATTTATGGAGCATACCCGATTTGTTGGCTGAATATGGGAATTGCATCGAAATCGGAACATTTGTTTGCAAAAGCCTTGGTTATGCAATCAAAGAAGAAACTCCATTCCCTCCTTATGAAAGATCTCTTCAACTGGCCCATCTTTGCCAATGTCTTCTCATATCCCAGGCTGACCATCATGTTTTGAAGAACCGGCTCTTCAACAGTAGAATAGACACAGTTCTCAGGTAGCTGCAGTGCTTGTCGAACCATAGACAATGTCACAACATACTCATCCTCCCCTGATGAAAAAATAATGCTTGGGGACCCTTGAGCACCACCATCATCATATACACCGCTTCTCCAGAACTCCAGTACTTGAGTACCAGAGACTGCTTCGGGTTCGGTCAGAGCGTACCCAATATCAGAACTAGCAAGAAAGCCCTAAATGAAGTAAAGTTGAGATGGGGCTTCTGACTTGCTAAGAATAGCGGAGAAGTTATTAGGAACAAACGTAGCTCCATCAAAAATTATGTCCTTGGGTGCCATGAGAAATACGTAAGAGAGAAAATTGCTTGTAAGGTGTTTGATAAAATGTCTGTATGAAAAAACGTCAGTAGATGTGAGAGAGAATAAAAGTAAAAGGAGAGAGATAAAATATGAAGGTAAATAAAAGATTTTATAATCTTTTCTCTCTTTTACTTATACATAAAAAAATAACCGTTGAGACACCTGTCAGACAAGCAACAGTAAAAGATAATTAATGGGCATGGGTATTCAGTAATCATTACTTATCACATGCAGTTTTTCAAGGAGAAAAACTGTTCCACTTACCAAGTAATCCCATTAATCAAGGACGTTCAGTTTTATTTTAAATTTTAAAACTGTTCCCACTAAATAAATTATTATTACTACTTTACCAATATTCTGTAAAAGTATGACCAGTGAGAGAATGACCACAAATGAACCAAGTAAATAAATACTGCCACGTCAGAATCAGAACTTGATTTGTATCAACGCTAAAAAGGTCATTAGAATATGGTTAGTATCAGGATTTAAAATGTCATCAGAATATAAAACGACTCAGAAACTGAATCTTGCAAAAAGATAAAATTTCATTAATATATTAAGCAAATACATTCGATGAAATTTAAAATACATGTAAAAGTTGCAAGACAGTCCTAAGCTACGACTCTTAACATCAACAGCTTTAGTCCTAAGCTAAGAAGCCTAACGACTACTCCTTCTGCTGCTGACAAAAAGCACTGCAAGACGGATGATCCGTTCTTGCTGACGAAGAGCTTTTCTCCTTTCCTCTTCCAGACGCTCACAATGGCGATGATAGTCCATATTAGAGAATAAGAGGTCTGTGAGAACCTCTTGGGGAAATGAGTCCCAGATTTCATCAGGAATGACAGTTACATGCCACTCCTGCCGCCAATCAGCACAACTCAACTCGATAGTAAAAGTGTCATAGTTCAGGAGCAGGTTGAAACGAACCATGTTTTTGATGAGTATGTAAAAAGAGTGAGTTTGAGAGAAAATGAGAGATGTGTTGGCTGGAATAAGGTGTTGGTTTATATAACCAATAGAATACCAAGAGACGTAAGGAAAATTGAATGGTTACAGGTAAAAATAATTATACCTCGTCTCCCTAGACATATGAGTAATAATGACAGCCATTGGAAGTTTAAGACAAGAGTTAATGAGCACACTAAACCAGTAAAAATTACTATGCATATACGAGTACCATTAACCCAAATTATGTTGATTGTTAATATCTCACCCAAACATATTCTGATTTTAAATATGACTGTTTTAGATTTAACCACAAATAAGTCAAGTAAAGAATCATGATTTAATATCAGAACTTAGACTTATATTAGAACTTAACAGTCATCAGAACATGACTCCTTAACTCGAAAAGTGAATAACTATTTCTATAATTCTTCACACAAATTCTGATTTCGGTTCTTCAGAACTTAATCATCAGAACTTCCATCATAACTTGTCCTCAGAATTTATGCAACTGACACTTAACCTGTTCATCTAAAATAACATTGATCACCACAGTAATTTTCATCATTCATATGGAGTGTATGTGTGTGTAGTAAGCTAAATATCAGATAAAGATTAAAGTCTGATTCACTTCAACACATCTTAGAAATAAGGCATAACTAAGAACTTTGCTCAAAATCTGTCATGATTCTGAAGTCTACTTTAGAATGAGTTCATGCATGAATCCACCTCAACTGTTTTGTGCTCATTTTATGCATCTTTTGAAATTCCATTTTACAGTGGCTTCTCAATGTAAGTGAGTCACGACTGCTTATCAGAATTTATGCTATTATCAGAGTATTTCTCCAGTAATCATAGAGTGTGAAAAGTCACCAAGAAAATATTTATTTTGCTTTTCTGATGCATATTACTTAATACCACCAATGCACTTGGGTCTTCCCTTCCACATTTTTACTCTAGATCTCAAAGTAGTACCTGATTTGAATTTCTTTTTCTTTTTCTTTTGATAAGTGAGGCTTATCAGCACTTAGTACATTCACCAGATTTACTAACATCAGAGCTTAACAGATAAGAAGCATTATTCTAGTTTTTGACTTAGTAATAAGATAGACAAAGTAAACTTAACTAAGCTCAATATTATAATTTGCTTGTGTTAAGAGATTTCCACATAAATAATTACTTCATACATAGGACCTTTAGTATATTAGAGATTACTAGGTCAGCATCTAGCAAAGTTATCCTCATTGGATTGAATAGTCACAGAAACATTCATATCACTATCAGAGTTTAGAAATTCACATCAGACAACAATCAGCACTTAAGCAATTTTTTAAATTAAGCACATAATACACATAGATAGTAATATCTGTAAATACTGATCATAAAATATGATGAAATAGAACATAAACTAAGCAGACTTAGAGAAAGAACCTGAAACCATTCCAAGTTCATTTACCAATCATGTAAAAGTAGCTTCACACAGTGGTTTTGTAAAGATATCTACTAGTTGTTGATCTGTTGGAACAAAGTGCAATTCCACTGTTCCTTCATCCACATGTTCCCTTATGAAGTGGTATCTAATGCTGATGTGCTTTGTCATTGAGTGTGAACTGGATTACCTGTCATAGCAATAGCACTTTGATTATCACAGTAAATAGGGATTTTAAAATATGTTAACCCATAATCCAGTAACTGATTCTTCATCCAAAGAATCTGTGCACAACAGCTTCCTGCAGCAATGTACTCTGCTTCTGCAGTTGATGTGGAAATTGACTTTTGTTTCTTGCTAAACCAAAAAACCAATCTGCCTCCAAGAAATTGGCAGCTTCCACTTGTGCTTTTCCTGTCAATTTTGCATCCTGCAAAATCTGCATCTGAGTAACCTATAAGTTTAAATTATATTTCTCTAGGATGCCACAATACCAGATCAGCTGTACCCTTAAGATACTTGAAAATTCTTTTCACAGCTGTTAAGTGAGGTTCTCTTTGATCTGCTTGAAATCTTGCACAAAGACAGGTAGCATACATGATATCAGGTCTACTAGCAGTTAGATAGAGTAGTGAGCTTATCATACCTCTGTAATCAGTAATATCTACTGACATACCAGTATCCTTATCCAATTTTGTTGCAGTGGCCATGGGAGTGGATGCACTTGAACAATCTTGTATTCTAAATTTCTTCAGCAAATTTCCGGTGTACTTAGATTGACAGATAAAAGTGCCTTCCTCATTCTGCTTGACTTGAAGGCCCATAAAATAGCTAAGTTCCCCCATCATACTCATTTGATATCTTGACTGCATCAATTTGGCAAACTTCTTTCAAAGTCTGTCATTTGTAGAACCAAAAATGATATCATCAACATATATCTGCACCAAAAGTAAGTCCTTTCCATGATTGAGGTAGAACAGTGTTTTGTCAATAGTTCCTCTGTTAAATCCACTTTCCAGAAGAAACTGAGCTAAAGTCTCATACCATGCTCTTGGAGCTTGCTTAAGGCCATAAAGTGCTTTATCAAGTCTGTAGACATGATTTGGAAGTTTGGAATCTACAAAGCCTGGAGGTTGTTCAATATATACTTCCTCTTCTAATTCTCCATTGAGAAAAGCACTTTTCACATCCATTTGAAAGACAGTAAACTTTTTGTGAGCAGCATAAGCCAAAAATATCCTTATGGCTTCCAATCTAGCAACTGGTGCAAATGTTTCATCATAATCAATCCCCCCTGTTGAGAATATCCTTTTGCAACCAGCCTTGCTTTATTCCTTGTAATTATGCCATCACTATCAGTTTTGTTTCTGAACACCCACTTTGTACCAACAACAGATCTGTTCTTTGATCTTGGCACTAGGGTCCAGACTTTATTTCTTTCAAATTCATTTAACTCTTCCTGTATTGCTTGCACCCAATCAGCATCTTGAAGAGCTTCTTCCACTTTCTTTGGTTCAGTCTGAGAAAGAAAAGAATTATAGAGACATTTATTTGAAGTAGCTGTTCTAGTTCTGACACCTGCATTAGGATTTCCAATAATTAAGTCAGGTGTATGTGATTTAGTCCATTTCCTTGCAGATGGAAGGTTTTCTCTAGAACTGAATGCTCCCCAACGATCCATGCTGTCTTCATCAACATTTTCTGATGCTCCCCCTGAAATTATGCTCTCTGAGTTGGATCCTTCAGAATTTGAGTTTCCAGAATTATCAGAACTTGGCTCATCAGAACTTGATGAATCAGAACTTGAAGAGCCAGTTGTAGGTTCTGATGCTTCTTGAGATGTGGTTGTATCTTCAGTATGCCCCCTGCACATGTGCATCTTCATTTGGCGTAGTCACCACAGTTTCAATAACATCAGAGTTTAATCCATCAGAGTTTGCAGTATCAGGATTTAGACTGTCAGGATTTACAGTATCAGAATTTAAATCTTCATTTTCAAATCTCAGCTGATCATGATCATTGAAATATTCAAGTCCAGTAATCTTCTTATCATCAAAGGAGACATTGATAGATTCCATGACAACCCTTGTTCTTAAATTGTAGACTCTGAAGGCTTTTGTGGAAAGTGGATATCCAACAAAAATACCTTCATCAGCTTTTAGATCAAATTTGGATAGCTGTTCAGGATGAGTCTTAAGAACAAAACACTTGCATCCAAATACATGAAAATACTTCAGATTTGGCTTCTTTTTCTTCACCATCTCATACGGTGTCTTTCCATGCTTGTTAATGAGTGTAGCATTCTGAGTAAAACAAGCAGTCTGCACAGCTTCAGCCCAAAAATAGGTTTGTAGCTTTGCTTCATTAAGCATAGTTCGTGCAACTTCAATAAGAGTTCTATTCTTTCTTTCAACAACTCCATTTTGTTGTGGAGTTCCAGGAGCAGAAAATTCCTACTTGATTCCATGGTCTTTGCAAAACTCTTCCATGATCAAATTCTTGAACTCAGTGCCATTATCACTTCTTATGATCTTCACAAAATCTTTGACCAATTTATCTAGTTGCTTGGCATGATCAATCAGGATAGATGTAGTTTCACTTTTTGTGTGCAAGAACTACACCCATGTGTATCTGGTGAACTCATCCACTATGACCATATCATATTTCTTCTTTGCAATAGACATGACATTAACTGAACTAAATAGATCAACATGTAGTAGATGATAAGGCTCAAGAATTGATGATTCAGTCTTCCTCTTGAATGAAGATTTCCTTTATTTTGCCTTCTGATATGAATCACAAAGGCCATCAGGAGAAAATACTGATTTTGGCAGTCCTCTCACAAGATCTTTCTTGACTAGTTCATTTATGTTGTTGAAATTTAAATGAGAGAGTTTCTTGTGCCAATTCCAGCTTTCTTCAATTAATGCTCTACTTAACAGACAGATTGCAGAACCATCAGTACTTGTTGAAAGCTTGGCTTCATAAATGTTACCATGCCTGTATCCTTTCAGAACAACTTTTCCTATAGATTTGCTTACAACTTCAGAATGTTCTTCAAAGAAATCCACATGATAATCTCTGTCACAGATTTGACTAACACTGAGCAGATTGTGTTTAAGTCCTGAGACCAGAGCTACTTTCTCAATGATGACATTCCCAAGATTGATATTGCCATATCAAAGTGTTTTTCCAATATTTCCATCTCCATAAGAAACACTTGGGCCAGCTTTCTCCACAAAGTCTGATAGTAGGGCTTTATTTCCAGTCATATGTCCTGAGCATCCACTGTCCAAAACTAGGTTGTTTTTCCTGTTGCCCTGCAATCACAAAGACCACTAATGATTAGTTTTAAGGACCCAGACTTGCTTGGATCCTTTAGCCTTATTAAGTTTGTTAACATTTACAGCGGATTTAGCATCAGAGTTTATGTTAACATTTTTCTTATCAGCATTTACACTATCAGACTTTGTATCAGAACTTACACTAGAAGGAACAATGCTAACTTTCTTTAAAGAAGGTTTTATTTGATAATAATCATAGTACAAACTATGATATTCCTTACAAGTATAAATGGAATGCCATAAACTACCACAATGAAAACAAGGATTTTGTGGCCTATATCTAACAGAATGACTCTTAACTCCTGACTTTGAAGGTAAGGAGTTTATGTTCTTATTCTTCCTGCAAAAAGAAGCCAGATGGTTAGAACTTCCACAGTTATGACATGTTTTTCTAGGACATTAGGAACATGCTTATAATCATTGCTTTTATTCACACCTTCCTTTCCATTCCTATTTTTCCTAGGTGACTTTACCTTGTTTACATTCTTAACATCTTTCAGCTTATGCTTAAGCTGCTTCTTTGTCATTAAGCCTACATTAACTTCAGTTGGCTTTTCCTGTTTTAGTTTGTCAGAAGTTAATTCCTCTTTAACTCTCAGTATCAGACTTTACAGCTACAAACTTAACAGGTTTTACCTTTGGCTTTTGTTTAACAACTATAAGCTTAATTTCTACAATTCCTTTATCATTCTTATCATCTCCATAACCTAAGCCCTCTTTCCAGTTTCCACTACTTAACAAATTCTGAGTTGTTCTGCAAGAGTTAGTCCAAGTCCTGATAATCTTTCTTTCCTTTTCTAACTCAGTTTTTAGAGATTCATTCATTTTAAGTACTTCATCCCTAACATATAATGCATCATCTCTATCTTTCTGAGTTTGATGGAACATGACTAACTCTTTTTCTAAATAATCATTCCTCTTTTTACAAGCAAGATTTTCAGAAGTTAATCTTTCACATGTTAAAGTTTGATCTCTATAACTAATGAACATGGTTTTAAGATATCTTCTCAACTCATTAATGTCATCAGTATGAAAGGCATAAGTAGTTTGAGGTACCTTTAACTCAGCAGCGTTAGAACTGCTATCAGCATTTGCCATCAAGGCATAATTCTCCTCACTTTCAGAATCTGAAGTGTCTGTCCAGCTTTTCTTCTTTGTGACAAGAGCCTTGCCTTTGTCACTCTTCAATTTCTTGCAATTAGGAGATATGTGGCCTTTCTCACCACAGTTGTAGCATTTGACATTTGTGTAATCTCCTCTATTAGACTTCCCTCCTTTGCCTTCAGATTTTCTGAAACTCTTCTTATCATATTTTGCACCTTTCCTGGAAAACTTCTTCCCCTTCCTGAATTTTCTATATGCAATCCTTGTGATTCCTTTCACCATAAGAGCACACAGCTTCATCATCTCTTCATCAGCATCCATCTCAGGCAAGCTTTCAGTTTCTGAGTCATCATCACTATCAGAACTTGATGACTCAGTATCAGACTTTGTGATGAGCGCTTTTCCTTTGCCTTTCCTTGAGGTAGCTGCTTTGGGGGATTCTTCCTCAGCTTTAAGAGCAACTGTCCTTGACTTTCCTCCTTTCCTCTTGCTTCTTTGTTCCATCTCAAGTTCATGAGTCTTGAGCATCCCATAAATTTCATCAAGAGTTGTTTCTTCAAGATTATAGTTGTCTCTTATAATTGTGGCCTTCAAATCCCAACTTTCAGGAAGAGCTAACAGGAATTTAAGGTTTGAATCTTCAAGATCATACTCCTTATCAACTAGTGACAAATCATTCAAGAGTTTGACAAATCTGTCATATAAATCAGTCAATGACTCATTAGGCTTTGAGTCAAAGTCTTCATACTCTTGAGTGAGTATAGTCTTCCTATTCTTCTTAATCGAATCAGTTCCCTGGCATCTTGTCTCCAAGGCATCCCATATCTCCTTTGCAGTCTTGCAGTTGATTACCCTGTTTGACATTACATTATCAATGGCACTATGTAGCAAGTGTCGTACCTTAGCATCCTTAGCAATTGATGCGATATCTTCAGCAGTGTAATCACTCTTCTCCTTTGGTACAGACTTTGCTGCTTCACCTGCAACTGCAACAGCGAGTTTGGTTGGCTTGTAAGGTCCTTCATTGATTCTGTCAAGATTATCTGGATCTGTAGCTTCCAGAAACATAGTCATCCTCACCTTCCATATGGGGTATTCAGATGGTTTCAGTATGGGAAATCTAATAGCCTCATATCGACTATGGATTTGAGTCTTTGGATGTTCTTCAGTTTTGGTGGGCTTGGTTGGAGTTTCTGCTTTAGACATGATTGTTTTTGGATCTTAAACTGTTTGTGTGTTAACAAATAGGCTCTGATACCACTTGTTAGGTCACACACATTGTAGAAGGGGGGTTGAATACAGTGTATAGCACAATCAAATCAAATTCAAAGAACACAAGTAACAGAAAACAAACTTTATTAAACTCTGTTACAATGTAGAACTGTCCTCTCTCAGTGATGAACAAAATATCACGAGAGCTGCTAGGAATACAATAAATATTATTCTCGATAATGATAACACATATAGTGTAAACCCTATGTCCGTGTTTATGTACTACACAGTTACAAGATAATCGCTAATTGATATGAAATATAATTCTACTTCCTAAAATATATCAATCAGTTATCTTTTCTTCCAAGTATTCTATTCTTCATAGAATTCCTTCTTCATGCATATCTCTTCTTGCGTTTGTCTTGATCTTCTTTCCTTTCAATCAGCCGCCTTCCCTATCTGAAAGTCTCCTTAAGTCCTAATATTATCTCCTGATAACTTAAGTTCTAACAACTTAAGTTCTGACTTCAGCATAAGTGCTGATTTCCAGTTAAGTACTGATTTATCCTGTTTCAGTAAGATCTGAAAACTAAACACAAATCATATTAGACATGACATTATCAAATATATCTAACAAGGTTCCTGTTGTACTTTTTCTATCAATCTTACAACCTACATAATCTGTATCTGAATAACTGTGAGGTCCCGAATTATCGGAGAATGGGGGGTTGAATATGATAATCACTAATTTAAAAATTCTTTCGAATCTTTAGTGGATATAGATTTAGTGCTCGGTTAGTGGTTCCGTGTTCTTGAGAGGAATAGTGTTTGGAACGATAAAAACAAGGAACACATGATATTCAGGGAAATATATATTCGTATATAAATCATCGAGGGGTGTTGCTACACTCCGGTAAATAAATTAACCGGCTACAATCTAAGAACAATAAAGTTCCTAGCTTCTACAAAGATTTACAAATCAAATCCTATACAATGATCTAGCTTTTGTTGTCTAAGGATTTAATTACCGGATAACGATTATAATGCCCCTAAGAATATACAAGAATTAAATCGGGCGTTATAATGTTACTCCGGTGAGAACTTAAATGGATATTCAAGGTGTCGGAGCTTCTCTATAAATCTTTGCTTCTTGTTTTATCAGCTCTCTTTTTGTTGGAGAAGAAGATAAACAGAACTCTGAACTGATCTGCTGCTTGTGTAGGCTTATATCAATTAAATTGTGTGGCTGAAATTGAACCACACAAATAATTGATTGTACAATAAATTGTGGCTGAGGATTCTGTGGCGACCAGGATAGGCTCTGTGGCGACCAGGTACTTTTCTGTGGCGACCAAGGGGGAAGAAGCTCTCTGGCGACTGGCTACTAGTATAGTACAATATTTGATTCCCTTTTTATATTAA